>NW_006799982.1:2884262-2900358 GCF_000485575.1 Poecilia formosa | reverse complement strand
AAAAAGAAAAAGAAAAAAAAACTGCATGGAAAAATTGACAGTAATAATTAAGTAATTTTATATAGGATGGTGCATGTTGCCTCTGCTCTATGACTAAGAGTCATAATTTATCGTCTACATCCTGATTGGCACCCTTATTGAATTTTGAGCTTAGGTTTAGTGGAATAAATCTGTCACTTTCCTGTTTGGAAACCCAACTTTTGATATGTTCTTCATGTAAATACAGCATAGATGTCCACATTGTTATTTTTCTATTTCTGTGTCTTTATGAAAGAACACAGCAAACTTAAAAAAGTACAAACTAATGAACCTTTTGATTTGTGGCATCAAGTGGGTCTGAGGCCACACCTGATTTACCAATATGTGAAGATATCTACTGGGTTCAATAGATATCTTGAACCCAATAGATTACCAACCTACCGAAGTTGGTAATAAAATTTTGATTTTGTGTTGAATTTGGATAAAATCCATGATACGTTAGTTTTGTTTGATTATTTAAATTGGCATTTTTTTTGTAAACATGTATTACAAACATGATTTTCCCAATTAGCCTGATGTCAAAAGAGGTTCACAAATTAACAACCTTTATACCAAACTTTACCCCTAAAATGGCTGTGCAGCCATATTATTTATGTCTCTGCACTTTATGGCAGTATTTCTAAATCTACACCATATTTTCAATGTAGTTATTGTGGAACAGAGAATGATTTATGCTCTTTAAGTCCTATATTTTTTGTCTTTTCTTACAGTTAATGGAATATCAGTGTGTGAAAAAAAAAATCTAGTGGAGCAGTCAACTAGCCAACCCTCCTGACAGCTCTTTAGACCTTTGACCCTTCCATAAGGACGTGACGTCGCACAGGATACAAGCATTATTACATTTTACTGTTATGGTATTTTCTGAACGGACAATATCCAAACCCACCACTGGGTGGCAGCACACTGTATTTGGACATTATGAAACAAACATATTGAGAACATTTTGTTTTTCCTTTTTGGTTTGTTTTTTAAACGTTTTTGGTATGCATTTTAAAGATAAAACGAGATGTTTAAAAATTCCTCTACTGTAACCTCTCCTGAAGATTAGTTCTGTATTTTTACGTGTATTTCTGTGTGTGCAACTCGAAAACCATTTGGGAGATCAGAATGTTCAAAAATTGAGCTTGCTTTAGTTCTGGTGATGTATATATACAACGTGATTGTTGATGAAAAGAAAACAAACAAAAACAAACACTGAATCTGCTATTCTTGCTATCAGAAGACTTGAGAATTTCTGTAAAATCAAGTTTATGAGCTACATTTCTGTTTGCTATGAGCTGTCATACTGTTTAAATTGTCAGATTTCAATCTATAGTACTAATTTAAATGTAAAGAAAAGCAGAGTAGCTTACACTTTGCATTGAGATATGTTTGCCTTTATATCAGTGAAATAAGAAATAAGAGAATGTAGCATATATGTAACATATGAAAATCCAAGATTTATTGTGTAGTGCATGGTGGGGGTGGGGGGTGTTACCATGAGTAAGATCATATGAAACTAAAAATATCTGCTGTTTTAATTTGTCAGTCACAGACTTGTTTGCATTTGTTATTGTTGTGCATCAGTCCTGTCCCAAACCGTTTCTAATGTCCTCCAGTGTCACGAAAGTGTTATAAAATAATAATTAAAAAAAACATCTTATCTAAACCTCATGTTGAACAGGAGGGAAATAAAACGTTGGCTGCCGAAGTACCCCAAACATTTTGTATAAAAAAAAAAAATAAAAAAAATGAACGGAAACGAACACAAGATAATTTTTCACAGTTTGTACTTGTATCGTGTGCCTGTGTGTCGGCTTTCTGTTGTCATTCTGCTGTCATACCTGCGTGTTGCCAGCTGCAGAGAGAGGATTTGTATGATAAAGACAAAGAAAAGGCCCTGGCATCTAACTTCAGTCGCATCAAGTGACGACCGGATGACACTGGAGGGAAAATGTGGGGTGAATAGTTGGACGGCCTTGGAAGCTGGGATGTCTTCTATGTGGAGCAGAGCTTCGGCTGGCTGTCTGTGTCCCCATGGCAGAACAATGACTGTGTCTTTGTTGTCCACATTGTTTGCTGTCTCCAACTGGTTTCTTTTCTTTTTCGAAAGGGAAAAGATAAGCGTTTCATTTGACAAAAAGTATGATGTCAGTGCATTGCACTACTCCTTACATGGTGTGTACCTGTTGCCAGCATGGCAATGGATGGCTTAACATGTTTAAGAAATAAATATATCAGCTAAAAAGTGTGATGAAAAATGGGTTTTAACTCATGTCTGTGTGGCTGGTTGATTGGCTTTTCTGCTGTAGAGCTACTGTTGTGTATGACCTTAGTGTGGAAAATGCGTGCGTTCTTTGATTTAGATCTATATACTCTATGTATACCCTTGAATTTTAAATATACAGATGTTGAGAATGAGAACAGCTGTGTATCTGTTACAACTGAGTTTAACTTGATATTCTTTATTTATCTCAAGATATGGTAATCAAGCAACATTGCCAGTCAAAAGTTGATTTGCACTCCTCATTGGCATAGATGTAATTGATTTGGGGCTTTTAATGTTGCATTTAAGCCATTCTGATCTTCCAAATTAAACGATTTAAGCTCTTCCTGTTTTAAAGGTGTCACTGCCTCAAACAACAATGAATTTTGTAAACAAGAATTTTGTGCACAATATTTAATTTGCGGCTTTTCTCTAATCCACAAAGTGTCCAAAATATCGATGCAGGCTCAATTATACAGGAACCTTTGTTAATGTTTGGTTAATTAACAAGCTTTGTCTTATCCATGTGGTTTTTGTAGTCAATAACAAGCTTCTGGAAGTTGGTCAGGATGTTCAGCACCAACCCAGGAATCACCAAGGGTTACGCCCATCGTATAAACCAAAAGATGCATGAATGCCGGTTTTTATGTTTAAGTGATGCTAATATCACCATAGATTTGTGAGAGCTAAGAAAGAATTCCTTTCTTCAACATAAACACATCCAAATGTTAAAGCCTAATTACAAAACACATATGGTCATGGGGCTGCTTGAGTATTTACCCAAATATTATCTTACTTGAGCCTGTATCTGTAATTTTTGCCTCCTTGTGAATCGGAAAAAGTCAACAAATTCAAAATAGTGCACCTGACTGTTTTTAAAATGTATTAAAGGTGTATTCTGTGTAATCATTCCCCCTTTAAAAAGAACACGTAAAATTATTTGATTTGGGAGATCTGAATGTTTACATAGTTGAGCTTGCTTTCAGATAAGTGTCTGTAAACTCCAGATTGGTACTGTAATGTAACCATTATTATGAGAAAACTGGCTTTAGTTTGAAATATTGTCATGATAATAAATTTTTTTTTCCCAAACTGCCAGTTGGCTCTTTTGTAATAACAGATTGGTCTTTAATTTCATTCATTTTAAATTTCTCTGAGTTGCAGCTTAACATTTTATAAAATTATAGTTATTAAATGAAAACATTTATTGCATAGTTACAAATGTGTTTACATCTGTTCTGTGAATAACATTTTATAGTTATTATTTGTGGCACATTTCCATAAAATATAAAACTATATCATACAATTTTAAAATTAATCCCTACATTTCTCTCTGAAATTCAAACTTTTGAGCTAAATCCTGATGGTGACCCATTCTTTTCTTGCTCTAGTTAATAAGTTTGTTACCTTCTCCTTATCTGCCTTTTTATAATTTGCCACATATTTTAAACATATTTAAGATCTGAGGATGTGCAGTAGACCCAGAATTCATGATCCACTTTGTTATTCAGTCATCCTGCAAAAATTAAATTTTCAAACTGAGTCTGTGTTGCCAGAAGAAGTAAGTCTTGAAATATGTTTTGATTCTACTCCTTATTCATGGCTGTGTTCTTAGCCAGAAATGGGAGTAAGTTCACTCACCTTTTTTTTTTTTTTTTTTTTTTTTTTTTTTTTGACAAATTGGGCTCCAGGGACAACTCATTAAAAAACAAATTTTTGGGTCTTCTGATGCAAGTCTTTTCTCAGAACAGAAATAAAAGCCTCACATTGTTTACAAATGCTCGAACTCCAACATGCTGAACTGAACAGCTTATGCACTATGGGAATATTTTTCTTGAGTTCTAGTTTCTCATTCCTTTACAGTTTTTGCAGATTCTATTACACCTGACATAGAAAAATCTGCCATAAATTCATGGTGAACTTTAGTGTTTTCTCTCTGTGGAGTGTTGTCTATCTGTAGGGATTCAAAGGTGAGCTACACCCCAACCAGGTCGCCAATCAACTTTTATTCCATCGCCAAACCTTAAAGCCATATCTGGACTTTATGAACCTGATGCTGAAACACGCTTAATGGCCACCAGAGGGCAGTATAACTTTTATCCGTTGCAACTATTAGTCTTAAAATATGTTCATCATATAATGTGATGTAGTATAGATACTAAAAAAGGTATCACAGAATCCACTGTACCTTTCTATAGGATGCAAACAACTTGGCAATCCCCAAATATGTGTGTAAAAAACTTAAAAATAAATTAATCTCTATTGCAGATAGAGTAACTGCATTATCTCACTGTGATTTTTTATTATTATTATTTTTAATTTTATCCATTTATTTTAAGCACATTTGCTTTGAGGGGGGAAAAATCGCAGAAGTAAAGTTATAGTTACCTTCTATAACTAAAACATCTGTAATTCAGTCTTTACCATGTTAAAACTTAAGAGAACTTTGGTTCATTTGTGCCATTTAATATGTAATTTTCAACCCATTTTGACAATGTTAAATGTATACTGCTTGAATTTGCCAGATGATATTTATTATGTAAACTCTGGTCTCAGTTTCTGAAGGTACTAAAACACATCATTTTCAGTTAGGATTTCTTTCAGGGCTATTTTGTACCAATTTTTAAATTATTACGTCTGTCCAGCAGATAGCGCTATTCTTTTTCCTGTCAAACCGTGCAGCAACATTTCACACTTTTTCTTCACAGAGCCGACCTTCTCCTCAAGCCTACAGAAAAGCTGTGGGGTGAAGTGAAGAGAAGATTGTATCAGGACTCTGGGCAAATTAGAGAGATTGTGCAAAGATGTATGGTCGAGTTCCAACACCATGTGGTTGTAGGTTTTTATTTTCTACCAGTCATAGATACACTGCAGCCATTTACTTTTAGTCCGTTTGAAATTTAATACAATAATTCATGCCCTTGTAGATAATTATATAATTATGAGCTGTATATGCACATAACTGTCATCAAAAAACAATGCTGTTTCAGTAAACTAAAAGCAAACCTGTCACAGTGAACTTCCACTATTTTGCATGTTTTCTTTAAATCACAACGTAAACAGTGAGAGTGATATACATGTCCCAGATAAGCACAGTGACACCGTTCAGCTATCTTGTGTTATCTCATCGTCCTCCACAACCCGCGACCCTCTGCAACGAAACTGCCCATTTCCTGTTCCCTTATGGTCTGTGCACAAAAAGCGTGGAGGGGTTCCCACCTGACATTCAGGAGTGCAAAAGCGATTTATGTAAAATAAACAAGCACACACTCATCCACTCAATTAAATATTTTCTCAATGAAAAAGACAAAAAAAAAAGAGCTAATAAAGCTTTTTACATTAAATGGTTCTGCAAATACCTGGTTATGCTCCACAGAAACGTGTGAATGTTTCTCTTTTCCTGATGGATACCTGAAATTTAAATAGCTTTTGAAGTGGTGATGCTTGCAAAACTCTAGTGAAACCAGTCACCACTGCTGCAGCTTGATCGGCACACATTCATCATCCATAGCTCATGAGTCAAGATCAGAAAGCCGAGGAACAAATGTAATTACACACAAAAAGACACACTGAGGAAAGGAAAAGAAGTCTGAAAGACAATCCACAGAGCGGCAAAAGCAGTCAAAGCCGGGATCTCACTGACACGTGTTGATTAGCCATGCCAGTTTTACTTCACGTGAGTGATTATTAATTCCTAGGCTACAGATGTCAGCTATTTTCATATAATAGATAATATATGTTTCTGGCTACTAAAGACGAGAGTACACATAGTCTACACGAAACACAACAGCAGCAGTTACATTTTGTTGTCAGCACAGTCCGTTTTTCTGTTTGTGACATCCTGACCACCTGAGTCAAGGAAAAAAAAAATGAAAAGGACTCGAGCTGTTGGTGAAAGAAGCATGTTAGGACCAGAGTGATGTAAATTATATATATATATATATATTTTGTTTAATTCTGAACCCCTACGAAGACATCGGTAGCTGAATTTATTTTAAGGTAAGTTGTTCTTTACCTTGGACTGTATTCCTCTGTTTTTATCGTCTGTTTTCCTGTTGCTCTTCCATGTGTTTAAAGCAAAACTACAACAACCCAGACATTAAGAATAATTCAATAAGGAAACAACAGAAGGCTTTCTTTGGTCATAAAAAGGCAAAGCAACTTCAGAAAATAATGTAAAAAAAATAAAAAAAAAATCATGGTTTGATAACGTGAAAAAAAAGAGAAAAAAAAATTTGGAAAACAAAAATTCATCTTCCAGGACTGAAATGGGAAGACTGTGGTGTCTCTGAGGTGCACACTGGGATTGCATGTGGCTAATGCATAGGATTAGCAGGGACTTTAGCGTGGACAGAGCTGGGGATCTGGGGGGAGAGTTAGTCATTCAGTTGCTCTTCCACCTCTGTTTTGTCTTTTGTCCTCATTTTCATGGCAGCAGCTAAAAACCTGGTGGAGTTGCTACTATTGATCACAGGCAACTGATCTTCTCCTGGGTCCTCCAATTGCGAAATGAGGACGTCTTCGTGCTGCACGGATCCTTCCACCACCGTTTTGTGGGTTGAACCTTTACGCATGTGGGCCCTTACGACAGAATAAGAAGATGTTAAACATAAGTGCTAACAGCTACATTTAATTATTACAGTGGGAAGAACACTCAAATTTAGGTATTTTCAGCATCAGTGAGGTGTTTAAAGATAAAATTGAAAGAACCAGAGAAATGGAAATGTTTTTCTGTCTAATGCTTTTCAGTTTCCAATCCTTCTCCTGTAATAAAACAATGTGGATTTGGATATATCTGCAACTGCTAGATATATCAGTATCAGCTATATCAGTTACAGCATGAGTGTGTGACCTTGCCTCTACTGTATCTGCTCCTACTACCAATAATTAATAACTGCTGAGAAGAGATTAGCTCAAAATAGTTTTACATGCTTTTGTTAAGATATTTTATGACATAGTTCAGGCTGAAACAACAGAAAAATTGAGAACAAAGTTCTGCAAAAGCCAAATCACTCAAAATGGTAAATCACTTAAAATGAACATTGGGCAATCTCTCTTCTACAGGAGGGAGCTCAGTGTTTTCTGATTGTGTTTTCAAGTTAAGCTTAAGAATTTCTCATTTTTTCATATTTGTTCTTTTTAACCATCCATTGCTAAAAGCCACCTATTTGTTCAGGATTGCACAGGGCCTAATAAACAAGACCGGTGTAACTTGGCAAGGTTGCTATTCCATCACAGATCAATATAGTTTGCAAGATCTAATTTCGGGAACATCAAGAAGTTTTTTTTACAAACCTGTTTGGAATAATTTTGAGCTGATGGGAGCTTTGAGGCCGAAGATGGATCTCCCTGGGAAGTTGCTGTCCGTTCCCCCTCAACCACAGTTTTCTCTTCTGAAACAATTTCTTCTTGCCTGGATGACAGGAAGCCTTCACTTTTTAAAAATGTGACCTAGGTGGGCATAAAATATTATCAGTATATTTACAATCTTTTGCAAACAATGTAAATGTCATATTATTATAATTATTGCATACAGTGCTGAGAAAAAAATATTTGACCCTTTACATATTTATCCCATTGTTTTTTTTGTCACACTTAAATGTTTCACATCATCAAACAAATTTCCATATATGACAAAGATAACATTACTACACAAAACCAGCGTTTTAAAATTCTAATTTCATTTATTAAAGACAAAAAACTTGCCAAAATAAACTGCTCCTCATTTGAACAAGTAACTTCCCTCTCTCATGGGGCAAAGTTAGTTTAAGTTCAGACATATTTAAATGTGAAAACAATTCAAATAAACAAGAAATCTAAAAGGGGAAAAATACATTTTCAGGGTACGTTATAGATATTGAGAGTACATGCACCTCTGTGTGGTCTCCAACACTTTTTAGTACGGTCCGCTTTGCCGTCCTGGAATAACCGTCTTTGTCTGCTACAGTCAAAGAGTCCTGAGAAGCTCCTTCTGACGGTATCTCTTCACCATCCACAGAAGCACACTTGCGGATTACTTTTCGTGTAACCTGAGTGAGAAAATTGTTTGCATGTCAAAAAAAGCGACAGGATGACATCTAATCAACACTACACATTGAAACAGCTGCACAAAACCCAGTAATGGGTTTAAAGGTTAAAAGAAAGCAACAGAAATTAGAGCAAATGAAAACCAACTTTACCCTTTTGACAACTAAATGCCCATTTTCATCTCGGTACTTTTCTTCAGTCACGGACTGAGCAGGGAGGTGAGCTAGTTCATCATCCTGTTTGAGAAACAGAACAATTGTCAATCAGAAAGGGCAGTTTGGTTCAGAACGAGTTTGTGTGTTTATCACCGCACTTGGCAACACATGGGGCAGAAACGTAGTACTTGCATTTCAGGTTCATAAGAAAAGTTTGGGAAATTAGGGAAACGGCAACAAAACATTAAGGGTTATTCCGTCAAAGGAAATCGGCAAAGACGTGCTCACAGCAGAATAAAACACCTCCAAGACCTTCAGCCATCTGTGCAAACAAAGTGGAAGTTAAAGTCCTGAAACACACATGTTCATTCATTTTATTTGGTAGAAAAAGACAGTAAAGTCAAGGTTTCCATGCCAAATCAGCGCATCATCAGCCATGCCTAATAGGATACCTTGATGAAAATTCTCCTTCGTATTATTCTGGTGGTCAGAAACTCCTCATCTGAACTTTCTGATATTGATCCAAATTCTGCAGAGACCTCCTGACCAAGCAATACAAATCTGTTCAGAATCAATTCATTTACTCCCCCTACATAAAGATTTTGTTTGTAGCAAAGCAAGCCGGGAGCGGAGTGGAATAATGCACTTTCCAGTGTGTTGGATGTTACACTGGAAGATATAACATAGCACTTGGGGAAAAAAAAAAAAAAAAAAACATTTGGAAAAATGTCATGCTTGAAATTTTGAAAGAACAAATCATCACCAGGTGACATTGCTAAGTAAAGCTGCAGTGACACATGCTGAGTTAGGGTTTGTTAAATTGGAAATAAAATAAATGTGGTTCATAGCGAAATGTAGATTAAAATTTTCCAGCCAGAGGGTTAGCGGTCATTTCTTCATGAGGCAAATCTAATTAACATTATTACTCGGCTCTGGCATAAAAAAACAAAACAAAAAAAAAACACAATACTCGGATGATTTTTTTTACGCTCGTCTTACCCTTTGCAGAGACTTATCAGTACAGTAAGTTCCAGAAGGTAGAGAAGTTTTGCACAGAGAGAATTCTTCATCTGATGTCTCTGAGTGATGTAGTGATTCTCTGCTCTCTTCAAGTTCCTGATTGTACGACTCATGAACCAAAAGAGCGTCTTCATAATCTTCACTTCCAGAAGACGGGAGCATTTTTTGCTTTGCTTTTTCCTGTGTCCCTGTGTCGAACTGATGCTGAGCTGGACCTGCACTAACAGCTGTCTCAGGCGCATCAAATTCATTCTCTGACAAATCCGACACTACTTGTTTGCAGTCGAAAAAAGACTCCATGTCAGAGTATTCCAGGTTTGGACTGTCCATTCTGCACTGTGTCCCATCAGCAATTCTGAGAGGGGTCCTGGCATAGGTCCCCGAAGCAGAGGAGATCTCTGCAGCTTCTAGTGGGTTGGTGTACTCCTCATCAGACCCTGATGAGGAAGTTTCAGTTTTGAGTTTGAATATAGGAGATTCAGGGGCAAAATATTCATCAGAAAGTTTTTCTACACTCCTGGAAGAGGGGTAAGGTATCAGCTCATCAAAGCTGAAATGTCTCGAAGCTGTAGCTATGTCAGGAGTAAAATCAGACACAGGCTGGGTAGATATGGCTTTAGTGGAGGTTCCCTCCCATAAACGCTGATCTTGGTTAGTCTCGGCAGAGGCTTCTTCTGTTGTGCCCCTCGACTCTAAAGACTGTGAAGGTAGGCATTGTCCTTCGCAATTTGAATAGGTGTTTGTCATGAGGTTTTTCCTGTTGAACTCATTCAGATTTTTCTCAAGTGTGTCTCTCGGAGAAGAAAATGTTTCAGTATGACTCTGAATACTTTGGCAAGACTGAAAGTGTCCAAAGCTTTGTTGTTGAGTTTCCTCACCAAATTTTTGATGGACTTCAGGGATTGATGAATTCGATTCTTGATGAATGTCAGAGTCTGACTCAGATGCATGTTTTGTATCAAGACATTGTCCTACATTTGCAATACCTTCTGTAAGCTGTGGAACAGGAAACACACCGACTTTATTTATATTTTCAGTAGGGTATTCCTCTTCAGGTGAAAGTTCTGCATATGTGTAAGCTTCTTTCTCCTCGGGGCTGCTATCAGAGGACTCAGATGCATATGAATCAAGTTTTTCTGGTGATAACTTCAGTTTCATTTCCTTCAAATCAGAAAACATCTGATCAAGTTGAGGAGATCCACATTTCTGTGATGTTGGGCTAGAGTTTGAGGACTTGACGGTAAGTACAGAATCACAGTTTTCTTGTGATTCTAGAGTCTCAGAGTCTGACTCATTATATTCATATTTTCCCTGTGGAAAGCTACTTTGGCTGGTCGATGTAATGTCATATTCAGTGTTCACTACGTCCCACACAGGTTCATCGTGAGATGTTGTCATTGCTGTGTTTGAATCATGTGTCAACAAAAGTGTCTCTGCTTGCATGCCCTGAATTTGTCCCATATCAACATTGTTGTGTTTTGGGGCTTGAGCAATATCTGTCTTGAAAGTTGAAGATGATACCTGAAAGAAATAATACAATGGAACGGGGGGGAAAAAAATGCATAAATACTTTTTGAAGTGCCTTTGGGAAGCAACACTCAAGCCAAAATGGTTTTTGTAGTTGAAAGCGCAAGAGTTAAGCCTGTTAAAAATTTATTTGTAGCCCAACATGCATGAGTATTAAGATTATACCTTTGAACAGGAGGGCTTTTCTTACAGCATTTTTTTGTCAGATTGGAGACATCTGTTCTAGTGTGATAGATGGTCACACAGTAGTTTAAGCAGACTCTATAAAAGGTTGCATAATACCATAGTTTTCCACATTACAGAAGGGCACAAATAAATTTATATTAAAATTAGAATGACTAGCAGTGAAGGGGATGATGAGTTTATATAACTTTCATATAACTTTTAAATATAGTTGTTTCCAAGAAGCAAAACATGTGCAATGATAAAACGGTTTTTATAGCATCAGGATTGTCTGTTGAGGTTCTTAAACTTTCCTGAAAGACAGAACAGCAGCTCCTTCTCAGCAGAGCTTTATACCCCTTCACTAACACACAAACACATTTTACCCAAATTGCATTATGTGAAACCAGAATAATTAATACACAATTTTTTATTTTTTGTGTCTTGAGGAAAGATCCTTTTTGAGATCAGATAGAAAGAGTAAGGCAGTTATCATTTGTGTCAGTGGAGAGGTATGCCTAGACAATACTGTGTGGATATATAGTTTAAATATAATGTAAACATACACATTTCAGTCAAGAGCGAGTGTCACTCAACACATGCTTCCACCTGTTGCCACTTACAACCCTTACTGCAGTTAAGAAAGAATAGAATGAAAAAAAAAACAAGCTCATCTCAATTATTATGGGGTCGTAGGGATTTAGATTAGTTTTGCTACATTGAAGAATCGTCTCAATGCTTGAAAAGCAAACATGCGACAATAAAGCCTTTACTTGTTAAATGCCCAAGAAGCATCAACAGTATGACTTTTTATAGCGCCACATTAATTTAAAAATTTTGAAACCAACACTGCACTCATGAACAAACAAGTGCTTGTGCTTTCTTACCAACAACAAGGGATCTTTCTGTTGTCTTTGAACATGGATTTCCTTTGAGGAGAAATCTTGAGGGAGAGGTTGTCCTAATAAGCACTCTAGATTCAGGCACTCTCCACACAAGGACGGTTTTTCACTCAGTCTTTTTTTTTTGCTTGACCATGTACATCAAAGCCAGCATGAGGAAACCACTCCCTTGCTTTTACAGATGGCATGTGATTCAACTTCAAACCAAAGCAACCACTAACAAGTGATGTCAGTGAAATAACTTGTGTCAACATAAGAGTTCTGACTTCACATTGAAAAGTAGGCTGATCATTACTGTTACAACCTGAGAAATACCTGCAGCATGTTGCTACTGATGGCCACTACATGGCTTGGTGGTCGCTGCCACCAATTAGTAGTCGTGACTATTAGTATAACTCGCAAGAAATGATAATGATCACATGACTCTCTCCATCACAGAATTCCTACAATTTTTCTGGTTTATGTTATTATGAGGTTAGTGTTGAAGAATTAATTGCCACACATTAAAAAATAGTTAATATGTAAATGTTTCACATGCTTATTTTCACATAAGTCTTCATATTAGTCTCACTTCCAATTTAAAGGACTTTTGTCCTACTGTATTGCTATTTCCCACTACTTCACAATTGAATAAGCTTGTTCACACGAGAAATCATTGAAAACAATGGTGGCGACAAACACAAACAGTAATATGAGATTATATTCGTAATTCAGCCATGGTGCTCATCATGTATTGGCTATCGGAGGAGAAATTGGCATCTTAGGTTGCGTTTTGGGGAATACATTCAAATGACACAACTTTTTGTGTAATGCTGTGAGAGCTCTGGTGGAGCCAGTTGCACATTGTCCTCAAACATCCGACTGCATGCATCAAATTTGGGGAAGGATTTGTTTCTTATAAGAAACATTGATTTGTTTCTTATAAGAATGTTTCATATAAGAAACATTGATCCGTTTTTGAAAATTAATTCATTTTCAAAAACAGACATGGTAACTTTTGGTGATTTTATTTGGAGACTTAAAAAATTATAGGATAAAAGATTAAACATGCCAAAATGGAGTTATTTTTGTGCCACCAACATGAGCATATAGTGACCAATCCAAGCACACAGTGAGGCGGATCTGAGAACATATACCTATGTATATAAAGAGTAATTTGAGGTGTCTCCATTTAATTTTCACACAAGCTCATTCAAACGTGTTGTGGCACACACTAACCTCTGAAAACTCTAGTTTGCTTGCACTCAACCCAGAAAATGTATTCACAACTTCAGGTCTAAGTTCATAAATCACACTACCAGTGCGGTCTTTCTAATCTAATCAGAGTATTCCTTGAAAATGCTCTATTTGCTGGAATGAAAAATAACCAACAACAATCAAAAAATCTAAATACCAAACAGCCAAAGTAAAAGAAACACTTGAAGTTGGCACGCTGGGAACATTTAGTTAAGCATACAAATATTGTGAATTTTAGGAAATATTTTGAAGTTTTTTAAGCAACTATGTGATATGTAAAAATGTTTGTCTTAAGGAGTTTAGCTCCTGCAAACTATTTGTATTTTTATTAGGAAATACACATATATAATATCCAAGACAAATATTTTATACTTTTACTGTCAACTTTGAGGAAAACGCATCTGAAAATACAAGTAGATGTTTATCATCAAGTATGAAAATATGAAAATATCTGAAGAAAAAGATTGGTCTTCCTCCAAAAATCTACAATAAAATCTAAAAATTGTTCAGTACCTTACAAAAAAAGTTTGAAGTACTTTACTAAATATTACAAAATTCAAGTGTTTATTTTATTATATTTTTATCATTTGCTGCAGTATTTTGACTTGCTTGTTGTTATTGGTTGCTCTTAATTCCAGTGAACTCAGTATTTTCACAGAAAATCTAAAAAAACGAGGAAAGAAAGAGTTGCAAAAAAGCAGAGAAATGACCATGCCAGCTAGCTGAGAACAGGTAAAAAAAGAAGTGGTCAGAGATGAGAGCATGAAAATACTATTGAGTGGGCTTGTATGGGACTTAATGCACACTCCTCAAATGATTGTCTATTTATATTGATACATGTGCTTAGACCAACATACCTCTCCATACAGATTGGTAACCGCGCACACGAAAATTAGTGGCACTAAAAACAAAACGGCATGAAAAACTTTTTAAAAAGATGCAATAATTTATAGGGGGCATTTCAGAAGATGAAAAGGATTATATTCATTTAGATAAACAATGAAAAATTACAGAGACTGGGGAGGCACGGAGGTACAGTGAGAGCACGGTCCCTTATAGAAGGGATCATGTAACTTTGAAATAAGTAGAATGTTGCTTTTTAAATGGGATTGTTGAAAAGAATAATACTTATCATAGGGAAGAAAAGTTGAGGAAGATGCGGCATTGTTGACGAATGGATGTTGGTAAGGAAAGGGATAACCTGGCTTCTCAATTTGGTTGTCATGAAAATCTACTGTCAATGTCTGACATTTGGTAGAATTAACCAGTGAAGAAAAAGTAAAAGAAACGGCTGAATATGTCAGTGATGGGGAACACGAATAGGAAAACATTGTTCTGCTTATACAAGTATTGTCCAGATCAAAGTCTGACACAACTGACTGAGGGGACTCTTGTCTGTTGTCCTCAAAAATACTTTCCAGACAAAAGTCAGTGCCTTCCCAATCTGACAATGTAGATTCTGGTGTAAATGACCTGCGTCCTGTTAACTCTCCACTGTATTCAACATGAGAACATCTGAAATCAGGAATTGGCGAATCTGAAGACACCAGCCTAAAGTCACTGCAAGATCCCATTGATTCAGGAGAATGTCTGCTTAACTCAGATAGCAAATCGTCCTCAATTAGAGGGCTAGACAGCTCCTCTGCTTGGAAAGTAGATGAAACATCTTCTGAATCCAACTCCCCGAGATCCCACAATAGTTCTGATTGTGACTGAAAGGAAATACCTCGAACAACCTCTGCATATGTCAGAGGTCTCACTGTAGAGAGCAGTGGAGAAGCAACTACATCTGATTGTTTAGACTGTGTAGGAAGTGAATCTGGTGAATCTGTTCGGTTGTCAACAAACATGTCATAGGGACAAAAGTCAGAGTCTTCCACGTCGGACAATATAGACAGAGGTGACACAGCCCTATTTCCTGGGTACTCTAGGTAATAGTTACAATGCTGACCATGTGACTGAAGGAATGTAAGAACAGGAGACCACATCTGAGCTTCACCAGCTGCTGCAGATTCTGTTGAGGATGCTCTAAAATCGTCCAACCAGTCATTTAGCTGTGAAAAATCCAAATCACAAGACAAAGAGTCTGGGGACAAAGTTCTGCTGAATAACTTATCCAGTTCAAAGTCTGACACAACTGACTGAGGGGACTCTTGTCTGTTGTCCTGAAAAAGACTTTCCAGACACAAATCAGTGCCTTCCCAATCTGACAATGTAGATTCTGGCGTAAATGACCTGCGTCTTGTTAACTCTCCACTGTATTCAACATGAGAACATTTGAAATCAGGAATTGGTGAATCTGAAAACACCAGCCTAAAGTCACTGCAAGATCCCATTGATTCAGGGGAATGTCTGCTTAACTCCGATAGCAAATCGTCCTCAATTAGAGGACTGGATAGGTCCTCTGCTTGGAAAGTAGAAACATCTTCAGAATCCAACTCCCCAAGATCCGACAAAGGTTCTGATTGTGATTGAAAGGAAATACCTCGAACAACCTCTGCATATGTCAGAGGTCTCACTGTAGAGAGCCGTGGAGAAGCAACTACATCTGATTGTTTAGACTGTGTACTAAGTGAATCTGGAGAATCTGTTAGGTTGTCAACAAACATGTCATAGGGACAAAAGTCAGAGTCTTCCACGCCGGACAACAGAGACAGAGGTGACACTGTTCTATTTCCTGGGTACTGTAAGTAATAGTTACAATGGTGACCATGGGACTGAAGGAATGTAAGAACAGGAGACCAAGTCTGAGCTTCACCAGCTGCTAAAGATTCTGGTGAGGA
>NW_006799982.1:2765894-2860328 GCF_000485575.1 Poecilia formosa | reverse complement strand
AGACACAAATCAGTGCCTTCCCAATCTGACAATGTAGATTCTGGCGTAAATGACCTGTGTCCTGTTAACTCTGCACTGCATTCAACATGAGAACATCTGAAGTCAGGAATTGGTGAATCTGAAGACACCAGCCTAAAGTCACTGCAAGATCCCATTGATTCAGGAGAATGTCTGCTTAACTCAGATAGCAAATCGTCCTCAATTAGAGGGCTGGACAGCTTCTCTGCTTGGAAAGTAGATGAAACATCTTCTGAATCCAACTCCCCGAGATCCGACAAAGATTCTGATTGTGATTGAAAGGAAATACCTCGAACAACCTCTGCATATGTCAGAGGTCTCACTGTAGAGAGCAGTGGAGAAGNTGAAAGGAAATACCTCGAACAACCTCTGCATATGTCAGAGGTCTCACTGTAGAGAGCAGTGGAGAAGAAGCTAATGTTACACCTGAAAGTTCGGCTTGTCCATTTGTCAAAAGCGTGGCCTTTGTATTTTGTTGAGGGAAAGTTACCAATTTACCTGAGTATTTGGAATCTAAATCTGGAGAACAAGAGAGGGTTGAATGCAGTTCGCTTTCAATGTCTTCATTCATCTTTGTTTGATTAAAATTGTTAACACTTTCTTCAGTCTCATTTTCCTCAAATAATGATAATCTTTTGTTAGATAGTGTTTCGGGTGTATTCTGAAAATACAATATATATCTTGGTTTTGTTACCAGCTCAAAGACTTTTATTTGTTTTTGCAATTTTGCTTTTTCAACAGAATTGTTTGTTTTGTCTACTTTTGTGTCTTTCTTTTTAGCTTCTTTTTCTGCAGAGTCTCCCTCCAGATCTGCATCCATACCTTCTGTTTGCCATATATTTGCCACATCATTTTCTTGTTGACCTAGTACTGATACCGTTTTAGAGGACTGTAGCTCAAGAACAGAATTCCAGGAACACAGGTTAGATTCTTTTCTATCCTTTGTTGTTTCGAGTTTTATTTTTTCACTTCTTAAATATGAGGGTTTTAACTTTTCACTTTCATAAAACGCTTCTTTACTTATGTTGTCAGGTGCTCTTTGTTTTTCCTCTTCTTCTATCTGATCTCCAGTCCAATCATTAGGATATGGCATAGGAGCACTTTTATAGGATTTTAAGTTTACACATCTCTCAACACTGTATTGTACACATGGAAAATATGACGGAAGATTATCATTTGACATGGTCCAGTTTGTTGGAGATTTTCTATCTGAATTCTCTAATTGTTTTGTCAAGAATATATCTGGATACACCTCCTCACTGGGCATAATAGCATGGAAACCCTTTATCATTGGTGGGGATGTTTGGTTCTCTCCTGAATAATGTAAGAAGTAATCACAGTATTGGCTCCTCAGTTGGGAGCGAGTTGGTTCTGAGAACATGAGATCAAGAAATGAGAAGCTGCACTGAGAGGACTGAGAATCTGGCGAAAATGGTCTACAATCTCTCTCTGTTCCTTGATTAGAGGTTAATAATTCTGGTGAAAATACTTTTCTATCAAGTAATGTAAACTCTATTAAAGCATCATCACTTTCAATTTCTGAAGACACAGGTGACAGAGTTTTTCTTTCTACCCTCTTATGTGAAACAGCTTCAGAAAGCTTAGCTGCTTGAGAGTTTGAGGACAGTGGCCTACTGCAATTCCGTGACTCAAAAGACTCTGAAAAATAGGAAGTTGAAATCACAGGCACTGTGAACTCTTCTGGACAGATCTTTTGTTTATCTTCAGATGTCTGTCTGTGCAATGTGTTCTCATTGTAAATCTGATTAATATCTGTTGAGCTACATCTGTCAGACATTGTCGAAAGTTCTCGACAGCCTTCCCATGTGTTGGAAAAGTCTACAGGTAAAAACCATTTGGTACCTAGTGGAGAATCAGGTGACATTGCTCTGTAATCGCTAACCGACATGACAGATTCAGGAGATGACGGCCTGGACACACTAGTGTTTGTCATCCACATGTCAGCTTTGAAAGGGTCTGCTTCACTAATTGGTGAAAATGAGTCATGCTGTTCCCCAGACACCAAATAATTAGGAGTGAAAGGGCAGAAATCTAAAACAACAGATTGTGAAGTCTCTGTTATCCTATCATTTTCAGGTTTAATGTGTGAGAAAAAACCTGAGGGAGTAATATTCAGCTCAGGAGTGTGGGATGTTTTAGATTTAATGTCAGTATCTGTATATTCTGGAAAAGAACATAAATTAGTACGTCTATCAGTTGAGTCACATGTCAAATGAGTGCAAGTGCTCTTTGGATGATTATATGGCATAATAGTTTGAATTTTCATTTTTTTGTCAGATTTCACCATGCTGTTCCTCGCTGAACTGAAAACAGATTCACTTGACTTAATGTCATCTTCATCAATGAAGGGTATATCATCCATTTGTACTTGGTCTTTTGGATTTTTGTTCCTGCATGACTTGACAGCTTTAACTTCCAAGTCCCAACTTGAAACATGTGGAATCTTGTAATTACTACATAGTACATCATCAGGTTCCTTCTGAGATGCCCTACTTTTTTGTGCTACATCTGTGTCATCTTGAGCCAGAGTTGACTGTGTTACCATGGTTTGTGATACTGGTTCATAGAGTCTTCTTAGGCTAGTTCTAGTCACTTCTGTATTACCAAGCAGGGGAGTGCAGTTGAACTCATCAGAAAGCTCAGTAAAGTCACTTTCGGCTTTGTCTGATTCAGATAGGCTCAAACTGAAGTCTCTGATAGAAATGGATAATGGTCCCTTCATAACTTCTGGTGACTTGCTTTCCATATCCTTACAAACACACTGCATCAACAGTGAGGTTTGACAACAGTCACCTTTGAATGAGAGGCCAGTTTGGCCAGATCTGAGGCAATCCCCTTCATTACAACTTGAAACTTGCTGACGTTTCACCTGAGATGCTTGGCTCTTCAGTGTTGCTTCTTTTGTACTGACTTGTGTACTTACTTGCTCATCTGAGTGACTAGTGGATTCTTGTGTAATCACATCCTCTGAGGTCCACAGATTAGGGTTCAGTTCACTGTTGGGAGAAAAGAATAGGCCAAACAACATGGTTTTGATTACAAGATTAAAACATCATGAAAAGATAATTACTAGGAATGTAATGAAAAATTCAGATTTTGAGGGGATGGACCACAATAGGCTTATCATAACAATACAATATTTTAAGTTGGAAAACTTTACATTTAATTTGTCTTGCAAACTTAAGCGTTCTAAAGTTTTAAGATGGGATTTCTTAAATTATATGCTCGAGGTTTGTAGAAACAGTTCACATTTAAATTCCAACCAAATATGCTGAGTCAATAATAATTCTAATTATTGATTTACTGTGGGATTTCGGGCTCCTCCAATAAGTCTCCATGCATGCTTTCTGAGTGAGTTTGTCCTGCAGGTTCTGCCCATGAAGGAATATCCAATAAGGAGGCAACTGAGAGGTCTTCTTCAGACACAGCTGGTGGTGGTCTGCGGTCTGACTCTACCCTCCTCACAATTCTTGGGCTGTCTGTATCCTCTTGCACTGAAGATAGAGCTACTGACACTGGAAAAAATAGACCCTGGATTAGAGTACATGTTAACACACATAATAGAGCTAGGTGATTGAAATGACTTAAAGGTTCTGTTACCTTCACTGTGGTCAAGAGTCTTTTCTATCTCTGCATATGTCCTTGATGTTTGCTCTTGAACTGACTTGTTCATCTGGGTTTCAATAAGATGGACTATGTCCATCCGATTGATCTTCGTTAGTCTTTTTATCAGGCTATCCTCTGCAGAAAAACATATATTTTGTTTAAACATTAAGAATTGTGGATAATGAATTAAGAAATCCTTTTTGATAATCTCCTAGCAGGAATACAACAGAAACAAAAGTCCTGTATGCATTCACTAGGTGCCAGGAAATAATAACAATAGTCCAACTCCAATAAGCCTTCGCAGTGCTTTTGTTGCAGATTAACAATGTTTAGCAATTGTATTTACAGTATTCTCACTGACAAAGAAACATCACGTGTTCTTTCACATTCAGTTAACAACTATGTGATGGCAAGAGTGACTTAAAAAATAACTTTAAAAAAAAATAACTTTTTGAGCAGTAAAGCAACAAATCTGGTTTCTGATGTCTTAAATGTGCAGGGCCTAAAGTTTGTAAAAATAACTGCCAAAAAAAACAAAAAAACAACTAGAAATGTTCAAATTAAAGCATTTAATACAGTTTTTAAAGGTACCTGTAGCATATTTGCCTTCACGTTCAACCCATCGTTGCAACAAGGCATGGCTCTGCTCTTGTAGGGAATTAGGATTCTCTGTTCTGACTTGCTGAATGTCATCCTCATTGAATTCCAGTTCCCTTGCCAGCTCTGATGTTATTAAAAACAAAGGAACAGACAAAAAGGTTGAAGAAACATACTTGTAGTAAATACAATTAATTTTGGTTTGGTAATACGGACATAGATATGAGATTGTTTTAAAAATAGACATTGACATGCACTGTATGAAAACAAACATTTTCACTCACTGACTGCCATTAAATCAGATTAAACATTTCCTGTTCTCTAGCTATAGTAACTAATTGCCAGAATAATTTGAAAAAAATAAAAATAAAAAAATTATGACAATTCTGTGTTCTCATATTCTTTTTACTTGCATACTACAGATGAAACGGCACTTGCATACTACAGATGAAACGGCACCTTCAGCCATTTACAAATTATATGTACAGATGAATTAGATTTCTGGAGGCCTTCTCTGATAATCTGAAAGATTTCTTTTAATATTCCTTTATATCCTAGAAGGAAGCAGTGTGTTCGAGATGTTGCCTTATGTATGCATCCTTAGATATCCCTCCAATCAATTCAAATGCTGTAAAATAGCAGAAGGATTAGAAGCTTACGAAGCCACTTTTATCTGGGCTTTTCCAATTTGTTTAAAGGCATAATATTTTAGTGTATGTAAACTTCTTCTCCAAAATCATTTTGGTCTTTCATGACTGGTATTTAGAGAATATAAATAATTTAGCTAAACCTAATTAACTTATGAAACACTTAGTTTGACCTAATATTAATGAAAAAAAGTCTACAGTGTACGTAAGCATATTTTTTCAATTTTTGGCTCACTGGTCACTTCGTTAGGTATATTTCCAATTGCATGTTGACACTAATAATGAATCAACAGATTACATGGAAGCAACCTAATGAATTTAAGTCTCTACACAGGTTGAAGGCTCCTTGGGAAAGGTCAAACTGAGCATAAGAATGGGCATGAAAGGGGATTTTCCATTCCTTATAACCAGCATGTACTCATCTACAACATGGCTACTCCCAGTAGGATAATACACAATTTAACAAAGTTATAATCTTCTCAAGCCTGTTTCTTAAACATGGGAGTGAGTTTACAGTAATCCAATAGACCCACAATTATAGCTGCCAATCCAATAGAGTATTCTTTGTGATGTGGTGGAACAAGAACATCACAGTAATTGTATAGTTAATAAATCTGCAGTAACAACATGATGCTATGGTGGAATATGAACCAAAAACTCTGGTGTTTTGTGAATGCCTATGCTATGAAGAATTGAAGAAGCTCAGATGCCAAACGGTATGGGGCCTCAATTTGGTGTCAGTAAGGTTTAGTTAATACAGCAGACGGTTAATCCGCCCTGCTCCATTTATGTTACTGAATCCATAAACGTGTTTTTAAAAAGAATCTATTGTGTTTGCTATCAATGCATTGACAACATTTCTTTGTAGCAGTAAATAGCTGTAGAAAATGAATGGCTTACCAGTCCAGCTGAAGCCAAGAAGATCTGCAATGATCGCTAATGTTTCTTCTTTCCTGTCAGTGTCATCCTGCCAGTCAGCTAAAAGATTCAATCACAGCCAAAACATAAATGGGGATGTCCAGGTAATGAAGACACCAACTGTTTTTAACAGTAAATGCAGCATAAACACATTACATAAAATATCATTCTGGATAAATACAAAATGTGATTTCCTGAGGAATCTATGCTATAGGCTGTAACGTCAATGAGGACACGTGATGTCTATATGAATGATAACACAAAACTTGGTTTGCTTATGCACAGTTACTACCTAATCACATAAACAAAACATGCTTTTTGGCCGTTAGTGTAAGCAGTGTTGTTAATGTGTCAGTCAATATATGCAAATGGTTCACTGAGTTGATTAACATTAGTAAAAGTGGGTTATTAGTACATAATCCCAATATTGCAATAGACTTGTATCAAAATTTTCTAGTTTCAGTCTAAGAATTGCTTTGTCCTCAGACACAGCAATAACTTACCAAATGTAATACACTATTACCCACGTGCACATGGACACAAACAAAATATGGCAACAATATAAAATGTGAAGAAACAAATCCCAATGTTGAAACATAACAGTAAATGGGTAATGGAGAGAATCTTGTCTTAAAAAAAAAAAAAACGGATCTCGCTGCGGAAGAGAGAAGATAGACCAAAAGCCTAATTCATCTCAAACCATACCTGATGTAAATTCTGGAGTCTGATCATCACCGATTCTCTGCATCTGAGTTTCCACTGTGTCATCCCAGGCAGGCCTGGACTCAAACACATCCTCTGTTCCGCAGGATGGATGTACAACTGGCAACTGACTGCCATCAGAATCTGAACTTTGGGAGGCTGGGATGTCATATGTAAATATAACAGAATCTGAACTCATGTGACTAGTGCTGCTCATTTCATCAGTCTCTAAAGAAGACCTCACAGATGTTTCATTTATTGGAGGAGAACTTGAAGAAATCCAATCAGATAAAGCTTTCTCCTGGATAACGGTAGTAGGTTTGGAAGGAGGAATACTTAATATATTAAAGGGCTGACTACTCTCAGAATAACTCCTACCTTCTTTACTAAAGGCCTTAGTTGTGTTATCCTCAGATCTAGTTCTACGACTAAAAGTTAGGATTTCTCCTGCTTCTCGAACTTGAACAAGCTCTGAAAGTTGTGGTTCTCTCACTGATATTTCCTCTCCATCTCTGGGGGTTTCTTTGAAATCCAGGGGTGGGGGTGAGCGTTGATATCTCATTTCTATGACTGAGCATTGGTCTTCATCTTCATCAAGCTCATCATCATCAGATGATGAGGAATCTAAAGAATTCTTTTCAGATTCAGCAGATGTATCTAGCTGAAGGTCAGCTATTGTGCTGTCCAGATAGTCCAGCCCAAGGTTTTTGAGACTTTCAGCATCTGTTGAAATATCTGTAAAAGTCTTAGAAGCATTTGGAGAGGCAAGTTTGGTGTCCATAAGGCTGCACAGATCAACATTTTGAAGCGATTTCTCAAGCTTTGACTTTTCAAGAGAGGGTTTTGTGGTACTTTTGGAATCAGGACTGGAAGTCACATCACAGACATCTGGAGTTAGCTGTGATCTTGGGGTCCCTTGAAGAGTTATGTCTGAAACAGTTGTTTCCAAAACAGCCTCCTCAACTGGATGTTCCCCGACACGAAAGAATGAATATGATTCCTCTTCCTCATCAAAGGTTCTTCTTGTCATATCAATAGCTCCACCCCGAGTCATTTCAAATAGCTTTCCTTCCTGAAATTGAAATGGGCTGGGGCTTTTCTCCCCACCTGGTGTCTGCACAATTATTTTTTCAGGTTGTTTTGTGTCCTCCAAAGCATCAAGAGGCACTTGTTGCTCACCCTCATTATGTTCCCTTAAGGTCACATTATCATAACTGCAACATAATGTGACATCTTCTACTTCAATAGTTTTGTAGTCCTGGGGTTCATTGTTAAACTCCCAATCATCTGTTAATACTGTCTCATTTGCAAAGCCACTGGGTAAGGTATCTTCATTTCTCACAGTGCAGGTAAAAGGTGCTTTTGCTACTTGAGAACTCACACCTTCTGTCATGACTTTGTGTATTTCTGCTACTTGGGGCACAGAGACACTTCTCTCAGGTTCCTCTTTCTGACTTGTAATTACACACAGTGTATCTTCAACTGGCTGATTAGAGATTTCTGCTCCTTGTTTTTCAGAGCTTTGGTGTAGCACATCTGTTAAGGAAGCCTTTGTAGCTGGATCAAAACTTAGATCCACTGCACTTTCATCAGATAGAGACGGGGCATCTACCAATTTGTCTTTCTTCATTTTGGATTCATGTTCCATTTCATCAAATGTTTTGATCTTTACAGCTATTTTAAACATTTCCTCTTCTGGAGTGTGTTGTTTATTGGTGGTGTCATTCTCACTGTCATTACTACCAAGAGAGTCATGCCTAATGAGTGCGTGAACACCCTCGTTTGACCACATACTGAACCCAGTTACTTCATGTGTAGACTTAGGAGACTGATCATTCATCACATTACTATCCACTTGTGGGATTGCAGTTATGTTTTCTTGTGTAGTGTTGCCAGATTCAGCTGTATGAATGGCTTTATCAGAAGCAAAACATGCTTTGAGCTGGGAAGCATAATCTTCATACACAGCTGTCTGCACTGGCATTTGAAATTGTTGTTCCTTTGGTTGAGTAGGACTTCCTTCAAGAGAGTCTTGACATGGAGATTCTTTAGTGGGGCTTGGCTCAATGGAATCAGGAGACTTTGATGATCTGTCTTCCATAAGAGGACTGGCCTCTAATGAATCCTGATGGCATGGTTCCTGATCTGAGTCATCAAACCCCTGAGTCTGAAGGCTGCCTAAATCAGATGGTCGTTTTAGTGTGCTATGAGTACTTGAAACCTGAAAAGACCCCTGTATGTTGAGATGTGATGAAGCAGCTAAACTTAAATTCTCTTCTAAATTATGCCCTGGCAGTTTTATTTCTTTGCAGCTCTCACTGACCAGATCTTCCTCAGAATGACTTTGTTTGTCATTTTCATCCAGGTCATTAGTGAGAAGGGACGAGATGCTAGACATATCTTTCTCAGTCACATGCTTTTGTGGGCTTCCTTTTCTCTCAAAGTAAACCTGTTCAAATTCACTCTCTAAATCTGATGATTGTTGTTTTTGTTTGACTCCAAATGCAGCCAGCTGGATGTTCCCCCCTCCCCCAATCTGTTCTTCTAAATGATCCCTTGCCAATTTAAGTTCTTTGCAGCTCTCACTTATCAGGTCCTCATCAGAAATACTTTTTGTTATCACTGGACTTTTTGAGACACACTCATCTATGTCAGTTATCAAATGTGACAACATTGTTGACATGTCTTTTTCAGTCACTGGCTGTTTTGGAGTTCCTTTTCTCACATCATCAAACTGGTCAAAATGAGTTTCCAAACCTGAGGCTTGTGTGTGTTCCTTGACACCAACTACATGAGTCTGCAAGATTTTGTCAACCACAACCTTGTCTTCTGAATCATCTCTCGCAAGTTTTACTTCCTTACAGCTTTCGCTTACCAGATCTTCCTCAAGATGACTTTGACTTGTCACTGGTTTATGTTTGAAATATTCATCCAGGTCACAACTGAGATGTGACAACATTCCTGACATATCTTTCTCAATTACTGGCTTTTCAGGCCTTCCTTTTCTCTTATCACAAACTTGTTCAATCTGAGTCTCAAACACCATTTGTTCTTTGACTTGAACTTCATGAGTCTCCAAGTTTTCCTCTCTGTCTCTTGAAAAATCTCTTACCAGCTTTTTTTCTTTGCATTGCTCATTTATTAGATCCTCCTCAGAATGACTTTGTCTCATCATTGGCTTTTCTTTGAGATATTCTGCTAGGTCACTGCTGAGATGTGACAACATGCCTGTCGTATCTTTCTCAGATACAGAATGTTCTGGATATATCTTTCTTTCAGTATGAGTTTGTTGGCATGGAGTCTCCAAAACTGAAATCATTCGTTGTTCTTTGGGTGAAATTACAGCAGTCTCTGAGTTTTTCTTTTCCTCCATTTGTTCTTCTGAATGATCTCTAGACAGTTTTACTTCTCTGAAGTTCTCATGGAGAACATCTTCCAGATGGCTTTTTCTTCCCACTGGCTCTTCTTTAATGAATTCATGAACATCAGAGCTGACATGTGAAAACATATCTGGCACATTCTTTTTGGTTTCAGATTGTTGTAACCTTGCTCCTTCTCTTTTGTATTCTTGTATGAACCTCGAATGGCCAATTTCCTCTGTTGTGTTTTCAGATTCACTACTTTCACTATCTATATCTTCTTTTATTTGACATGTTTTCTTGTCCTTGTATGGGGAGAATTTACCATCACTGACTGAAAAGTCTGTTGAGAAATCTTTCAATGTTTCAGATGTTTGGTCTTTTTCCAGTTCACTCTTTCTTTTTTCACCTGCCCCCATAATTATATTTTCCTTTGTCAAAACCTGTGTTCTTTCACCCATCAATGTTTTGTTGTTTTTGTTAGATGTTGATGCTAAAGTGTCTTCATCTGTTTCTTCAAGTACATCTGTTTCTTGACACTCCTGATCAATTTTATGTTTTTCAAAAGACTTAATCTGTGGGCACTGATCCAAATCCTTTCCCATTAACAACAGCGTCCCTTGCATGTCCTTTTCTGCTGCAGATGCCTGGTAAGATGTTTTCTTCTTTGTCTGGATTTTTTCAAGTTCTGGCTCCCTGATGATGGCTTCTTTTTCTTCTATGTCAGTTTGTCTATAAAGTATTTTGCTTTCATTATCAGCCAATACATCTGCTTCATCTGCCTCAAAAGTATTCTTTTCTTCTTTGGTTTCACTTATTGAAAGACTAAACGTCTTTTCATTTCTTCCTTGGTGGGTGTCAGAAGTTTGTATTTCTCCTGACCTAGTAAAGGAGGAATCAACTCTCTTGTCTGAAGATTCAGTCAAGTTTTCATCCGTGGGTGTCCCAGGAAGGTTGGAGCTGATGTCTCCGACATCGCAAGGACTGTCAAAGTCACCAGGTGATTCGTTCCCTTCAAGGGCCAACGGTGGATAATTGACATCTGAAACTGTTTGAGTCTGCCTAAACAGTTGATATTCAGGATTTTCTTCCAGTTCAGCCTTTATGTCAGCACTGAAGTCCTCAGAAGGTCTGCGATCAGGGCTGATTTGCGTTTCCTCAGATAAACTCCTAAAAGTGCTTAAGAAGGATCCATCTAACTGCATTTTCCCTGGGCTTTCCTCTGACAAATCTGACGCTTCATTGAAATCCATCCTCGCCATTTTTTCATCAGTATTTCTAAAATAGGTCACATCAGAAATTTGTTGAGATTCATTTTTACATTCGTTCTCTTTGTTTTCTGTTTGGTGAACTGGAGTAAGGGATGGAATATCCTTTTGTGTTTGAGGAGCTGCAACATCACTGGTTTTAATATTTTGAATGTGTCCATGTTCAGCTGAAGGGTCCTGGAATGTTTTCATTAGTTCTTTCACAGACACAGTGGGCTTACCTTGCTCCTCACCTGGGCAACAGATATTTACTGTCTCGCTTTTAACAGAATCAGGATGTGGAACTGTTTTTCCAAAAAGAGAACCATCTGAAACTGCTGCTTCCTCAGATTTACGTCGCACAAAATCTGCTGTTTCATCTTCTGTGCTGCCGTATATGATGGGGTCATCTTGTGGACTAAGAATCGTGAGGCTCTGAGCATGGTCCTGGGATTCAGATCCAGACACAAAATGTGTGCTAGAAGACGTTATGTCTTTGTGTTGTGAAAGTCCTGTGGTATTTTGTGGGAAATCCTGTTCTGTTTGGAACATTTTCATCCTCTCCTTCACAGGCAGTGTCTCTTTGTCTTGCCGCTCTTTGTCTCTGCACTCTGCCAGTGGGCTCTCATTTCCAAAGTCATATTGAACTGTATCAGCAAACTTTACTGTTTTACCATTGGAAAGTCTTTCTGATATCAACAGGGTCTTCTCAGGCGTGTTTCTGATTGAGGTAACTTGTTCATCTTTCATGTCCATCTTATCCACTTTATTCACATCCTCCTGTTGACTGAAAATGACAGGAATCTCATAGGTTGGACTCTGCTCTGTACCAAGTGTCTCTTCGGTATTTTTAAGCTTGTAATTCAATGTTTCACTGTGAGAAGAAAGTGGTGCCTTATGCTCAAAAAGCCCAGATTTACATTTTGATGGGTCCTGTCCAGTCTGAAAGGCTTTCATTAGCTCCTTCACTGACATAGTCTCCTCTAATCTTTCTGTCTGAGATCTAGGAGATTTAGGGGATTTGGGAACTTGTGGAAGTTCTGGCATGACATCGTCTCGTTTCATTGGAATGATGAAAGGTTTCTCTGCACATGCTACACCTTGACTAGTTTTTTGCATGTCCTCCTGTTCAACTTTGGTTTGTAAAGCCTTAACCTTGTCTTTTATGGACCCTATAGGTGTCTCAATAATTAAAGGAGAAACAGGGGGCTGAATAACTGAGCTAGCTGAAACACTTTCTTCAAGAATAACATCGCCATCCAAAGATTCCTCAGAGCTCACCCTTTCCAGCTCCCCCTCAGAGCTGCTACACCTAGACAGCTCTCGTTCTCTAAGCTTTTTCCTTATAGGTTTTTTGATATTTGGGGGACGCTGTTTGCTATGTAGTGCTGTTTGCAATATAGTATCTTGACCAGATGTGTCTTGGACAAGGTCTTCTTGTGAACTATGTCTCACAGCAGGTTCAAAGTTTTCTCCCATGTCTGTGCTGACTTTCGAGACCATGGCTGTCCTTTCTTTCACTGACATACTGGAATTAATAAGGTTCTCTTTTTGAATCTCTCCAGTCTTTTCAGATCTATCTTTAAAGTGTTCCACTGCAGCAAATGATTCTTTTTCAACCAGCACTACAGCTCTAGCTCTCTCCTCATAGACATCTATTGGAAATACTGCAGGTAATCTGACATCTGATATGTCTGATAGAAGGTCTGGACTTGCAAGAGTTGCAGGATCAAGTGGTTGATTAGTTCTCAGTGAGAATGTCTCAGACTCAGATTCATCATCTTCAAAGACAAAACGTTTCATAACCAAAAAGGGAAGATAACATATGGGACAAATCAAGTGGGAAAGAGAGACATTAGAAAATCGTCATCAAGACAATGCCATTAAATATCCATCTTCAGTTCACAGTGAAAGAAGAAGTCTGACAGGGCAGAAGATAAGAAAATCTTGGCAAAAAGGCCCAACAGGGTAGTAGTCCAGAAAGGTTTGAAATAAAAAAGAGGAGCAACAGCATAAGCAAAAGCCAACAGGAGAAAAACAATAAGGCAGGTAAAATGTAGACAGGAACAATGAAAATCTGTTGTGTTTTCTACACATTTTGGAATCTAACATGAACAAAAAAGCAAAGAATGTAACAAAGAAACCCTACATGTGAAATGAACAGACACGACAGAAAAACAAACATCATCAAGCCTACTTTTGAAATAGTCATGTATGACTATAATATTACATCTTAGGTATGAATTGAAGATAATTACAGTGCAACTGAAAAAGGAGGTTCTGTATAAACCAAGAAATTCTATGTCACTGGTAATTTGCTGTTTTAAAGCATCGATCTCAGCTCAAGACAAAAGTAGTATCATAGATTGATACCTGTGAAAAGCATAGTTATATTTTTATTTAGAAGAAGTGCAGATCTATATTAGACAATAGTTCATTTGAAAAAGGTTACGGTTTTGTGACTTTATGGCCCATACAAAGAAATGATTGCAATGTAAAATAAAACAAATGAAAGTGGGGAAATGTTCACTTGCAGCCAGCATTCAGTGCAAGGAAGATTAGATAAAATGTGTGATGTTAGCTAGAATACAGTTTTTGTAGGTAGTCGGAATTAGAGAACAAACAAGATGGTATTGTTTATTAAATGCAACCCAAAATTAGAGAAAATTGAAACATAAAAATGTTTTTTCTTTAACAACTAAATAGTGATTTCTTCATTTAAATTTTACTTTAATTCCATTGGATACAACATCTATCCAACATAGCTACAAATTAAAATTATTTGTCAGTTCTTTTTTATTTTTTTTGCCAAACTATACAACCTAGCAGCTGTTTACAGTAAAAAGGTCAAATAATCAATTAAACAGCTCAGCATAGCTAATAAAGAAAGCTTAATTATTGGCAACTTTGAATGACTATCATAGTTCCAAAATTATTCAATTCCTTAAAGCATCTTTAGTAGAGTACCATTTGGTCATCATGATCTGCTGCAAACATGATGCACAGCCCACTCCTTATGGACAAAGGACTCCACTTTACTAATATCCTTAGATTTGAATATTGCCACTGCGTTTTGCAAGGCAATCCTGAAAATTTCAATGTAATTCAGTTACTGAAGGCCATTCAAGTATCTTTCAGGATGTCTTGTGACATTGTGACAGGTTAATTAAGTGTGCAGTAAAATCATTTAAAGTGAGTGTAACATACATTTTTTTTTATATATTATTATATTGGCTTAATCTTATTTTCAGAATTTATTTTAAAGCTTTTTTTAAAATTTTTGGGTTGTATTTCTGGGTAGGGCAAATAAATATTTTTGACTTGCTGCTAATAAAACAGATAAACGCATGCAAACAAACAAAAAGAGGTCAAAATGAATACTTTTTATATCTTGTTAGCACAAAATAATTGTGCTCTTAAATTGACTAAGTTCTTAAATTGAATTAATCAAAATCATTTTAAGCCAAAATGAAAAAGTATTGTTTTGACCTTAATCAATGATTGGCTGTTAGAAAAATCTAACCAGTGAAAAATGAAAAATGCTAAGAGATGGAGAGGGTTAGTAAAGTCTGCAGTGAGGGAACACAGCCATAGCATAGCTGCCATCAAAAAACATGTTACTACACACTGTGTTAGTGGAGCCAGACAAGAAGCACGGTTCTCCCACTATTCTATCACATTTAGCTACCAACAGTTAATGAAATGTCAGTTAATGGACTGTTCTTAGATTTAGTATTTAATAGATTTCTTTACAACAAATAACTGAACACAATTTTGTCTCAGTTAAAAGCATGTATCTAATATTTCTGTTTTTGTCTAAAAATTTAATGTACACGTTTTTCAAATTTGGAATAAATATCACTGAATAAAAACTTACATTTCTTCTCACTCTTCTCACTCTGAAAAGAAATAATTTAACAGTCATTGTTATGGCCTTGTGATTTAATATGTTTTAATTTGAAACAGTACACAGAACATTTAATTTACCTCATCTTCCCCATCTTGATCTGAGTCAGACTCCTAAGGAGAATAAAAAAACAACATTCAAGTCTCTATGCTACTAGAAAGAATGCATACTTCCTACTTATGCATTCATAGAATATAAACCAATTATAATTGTTTCACTTTAGACATTCACACTCACTTTTGAGTATGTTGGAAGAGTGATGTTAAGGTTGCAGATGGCATTGTGATGAAGGCTTCGGTATGTGCGTGGTTCTTTAGTGAAGGACAATCGTCCACAGGGCTCCTGGGCAGTGTCACGAATCTGATCATTGGAGACATTATTGAATTTAGAGCTCATTCATAACGACCCAAAAAGGCATTTCAGAAATGTTTGCTGGTTGTATGACCATACTTTAATAAAGAGTGCCAGTCTGTTCTCTTTAAAAGCAAAGAAACTGAACACATGGTGCTGTCCACTCTTGGTAAGGGGTACAAGGTTTCCGAAGCAGTCTGCATATATGGGTTTTCCCTCCAGCACCTGTATGTAGATAATATGTGAAAATGATATAAAATATGATCACCTTTTAGTACAACATTAGGAAAAAAAATCTTGGTTGTATTTAGTTGTCCATAAAAATTGGCTTCTATAATTTCTTATCCTATAAAACCTTTTCTCAAACATTTCCCTCATTTTATGTATTCATTAACCGCACCTCAACATCTCGGCTGCGAGCTACTTCGGTGAAGTTCTCTTGCTGTTCCAAGGTTTTGTCCATCTTGTCATCTGTCATGCAGAAGCACCGCAGCCGTGCCTCAATGGGGTCCAGCGTTTTGGCAAAGATGACGAACTTAGCCATGTAGGGTACGCAGATGATTTCTCTATACAGCTGTGTCCCAAAATTAACAGACTCCTGGGTCTGTCTGCAGTCTATAAGCCAGAACCTGTAAATTTCAGTCAGTAAAAAGCATTTAGTAGCCAGAAGACTAAATAAGGAAGCATACTACGCTTTCAAAACAACTTCAGTCCACACCAACAACCTGCAAAAGAGACACCAATTTACCTTGCTGAAACATTGGTGGTGAAGGAAACACACTGGTTAACAAAGGTGAGTGGTGTGGAGCCGGTGATGTCTTCCCACTGGGCAGGTGTGGTTCCACCTAAAAGACAGAACAATATAAGCTATGATTTTAGGTGTTTTACAAATGGTTCACAATAAATAAAACAGATGTTTTTTTAACAGGTATTAAGTTGTTATAATTTCAAGAACTTTACTATAATAGCTCAGATTATTTGCCATGTTACCTGTTATACTGCAGAGTAAACGTAGCGTGGGGGTCTCCCCACTGAACATGGCATTTGGCCCATCGGTGTTGGAGCTCTTGGGGATTGGAATCGTCATGGTGATCGGTTTGTGAAATTTCCTCCGTCTGGGTTCTAATGTAACAATTGGGCTAAAAGTGGCTTTGTTGCCAAGACTCTTTTTCACCAGCTCCACGTCAATAGGCTGAGCCTAAAAAAAGAGGCAAAATGTGTTAATAGTGTTCTGTAAACATGAAATGGCTTACTACTGCTCCACAGTGTAAACTGTAGAAACTGATGGTAATAAAGCATATGGAGGCAGTATGCAAATGTGTGCATATAAGCAGGTAAACACTGTGATCACCATAGGCAAGCATAGTCGTAAGGAAATGTAGCATTTTATAGGATCTGAACAGTTCATTTGTCTTCAATCTTTAACGAAATTTGATAGGTATTTTTGCCTGGATATTTCGAATTTAAACTAAGCTAAAAAATACTGACCTATATTTCCTAATGAATAACACAAAGTAACCATAAATCATATAGTGACCAGACAATTGCTCCTTAAGTAAATGCACCTGTAGCCCGACTCTGATCTTCTTAGTGAGGGCACCTTCAGGGAAGACGGCCTGAACCTGGGGCACAAGGGTACTACTGAGCACGCCACCCTCAGGACCAATCAGATGGCTGTCCTGCTTTATCCTCGATACCACCGCGAAGTACTGAGGGAAGTCTCTGGTGATGATTCGGCAAATTCTCTTCTTTTCAAGCTCTTCGGGGGAATCAAGCTCTATGAACGGTGGAGACAAATGGTGCCCCTTATTATGTACTCACTTTACCCATTCATAAATGGATATGTGGATTATTGTCATTGTTTCTTACTTTCATCCATGCCATTAAGGATCTGGTTCAGCTCTTCCTCAGTGAAGTCACAGTGGTGTTCTTTCCAGTTGTCTCCGGTTTCACTCCGCAAGATCACAAGTTCCCTCTCAGTGCCCCGAAGAGCGGCAAAATGGGGAATCTCTACAATCACAGGCCTGGTGTGGAAATAAGAGGTGAAACAAAAGGGAAAACATTTTATTAGAAAATATAGAGGTCTGACAGGGCTTTTTGGATGTGGATACAATTAATGTTAAATAAGCCATCTTACGAACAATCACATAAAATAAAAAAAGGAATTGATGATGTAGGTTTGAGGAATTTTGATTTCATGCTAAAACGATCGTAAGAAATAATTAAAAATAAAGATTACGGACAGCATCAACTCCATATGAGATAAGCAAATGCAACTAAGAAAGACATGGAAATAACTGAGCAACCCAGGATCCTCTCGCAACAAGACATTGTTTTGAGTAAAAAAAACCACAACAAAAAATCAATGAAAATCAAGAAACAGTAAGAACTTAAACACTTTGTAAATAAAAAAGGATGATCTTAAAGTAATCATAGCTGGGAAGAATGAGTGCTCATGTGACCAGGATTCCAAGGTGGCAGGATGCCCCCCGTCCCGTGATCCTACCCGAGGAACTTTGTTCCTGGAGGACCCAGCTGCAGGATGCGACTGACCAGGCTCTCGCCCTCATTCAGAGGGGGAGGAGCAGTGGGAAGATGGAGCTTACTGATTCCATACGCAGCACAGAGGAAGGAGTGAAGAAGAAAAGTTTGAACACACCACACCACTGAGAATTCACACTCATCCAACCAAATACACAAATTCTAACAAAGACACGTACATATATACATGTAGTGGATTAATTTGCAATGATCTGCATAAGTTATGAGTCTAATTCAGGCTCATGATCTTTAAAAATCATTTCTGAAGGATGAATTAAAGAATTTCCATCAAATAAGCGAAAGGTTTCTTGATGTTTATCAAAACTTAGATTCATATACCCAGGAAAATAATTATAAATAATCTGTATTTACTTTTTCTCCCAATTACAATAAAGCTGGGGTCTCCAACTTCAGCCTTCGAGAGCTGCTGTCCTACACCTTCAGGTGTATTCCTGCTCCAACACACCTGAATCAAATGACTGACTTACCTCTTCAGAATGTCATCAAGTTTGGAACAGGTTTTTTAGTGAAACATCCATTTGAGTCAGAAATTTACCTAAAAATTGCAGAGCAGTAGTTCTCAAGGATTGGAGTTGACAACACCGGCGCTGAAATCTATTTTGTGATGATTAATCGGAATGAAAAAACCCACAAACATAATAAGACAAAAAAACATGAAATGCTAATTCTAAACATCACAATAAGTTAGAAATTATGTTTTATATTAATGAGAAATAAGCATTCAAAATATAATTTTTTTAAGTTTATTTGATAGGGACATACACACGACGACAGACAAACTGAACAGAACATGTTTGCGCCAGTGCAATAGCAAGAGCTAATTAGCAGCACTAGATGGGCTTTTAAACAGAACACCTTAAAACTAGTACAAACTGAAGTAATAAACATTTAAAATAGCACAACATAACACAACATATACACAAACAGTGTATCTTAGCTTCCTAAGTAGTCCACTTTTGTCAAAGGTTTATTAGGTCTCTGGTGTTAAAGAAACGGTTTCTCAGGATAATTTTGAGTTATAATTTGAATCTGCTGTTACTGGCTATGGAATCTACGAAAGTTCCACGTTATGGATCTGGAATCATTTGAAGTGCTTTATGGAATTTAATGGATTTGGAGGAAAACACACAAACCTTTGTAGAAATGTTATGCAGTTATATACAGAAGAACACAAAACATTTTTCACGACTCAGATCTGTTATCAGACTCGGGCTAGGGAAAAGCATCTATCTGGTTCTGTTCCTTTGTCTTCTTCTGAGTCAAAACTCAGATGTTCTGGGAGTCAGAGCAGCCAAAATAATCCAGCTGAATAAAATTACAAACCTACTTTTCACCTTTTTTGAGCATAACTTCATTGCCAAAATAAACAACAACAAAAAAAACAGTTAACATTTTAAAGTCACGTCAAGAGGTTAATTAGTTTAATGTAAGAGGTCTGTCAACCATATTTTGGAGGCATCGACAAAAGGAGCAACATTTTTGTGAAAGGTCAAATCTGAGTGTTTGTGGTCATTAAATACCACATTCACCTACCCCAGGAACTGAGCTCCAGTCGGTCCGACCTCTATGATGCGACCAGCAAGCCCCTCGCCCTCCACCATGGGGGGCATGGAAGCCAAGCGATGCCTCTTTACCAGTCTGCATGTTACGCGGGTGGGTGCCGAACACTTCCTTGGTGGCACAATGATCCGTAGGCCATTATGACGACAACCACGCATAGCTCCGCCTCTGGCATCTACCATGAAGCTAACCAGGAAGCTAGAGGTAGAGCAAACTGAGTTTAAATATATTTCCATCAGTTGTTTAGTGTGTTGGTAAATCTCCATGCAAACAAATTGAATGGAGGAGAAATAGAGACATTTATAGCAAATGGAAAAACAAAGATTTTCAGCCCAAATTCACATATCTACATATACTGTATTAAAGTCACATGACTTTATTTGTACCACCATCTTAAATTATATGAGATTACATGTTTCCTGTTTTAGGTAAAAATCAGAAGTTACAAACATTTTCTTTTGTATTTGACATAATTCAATTCTGTTTCACACCTTTCTGAGACGTTTTTGAAATCATTAAACAAGGTTCATTCAGTAGTTTGGGGGAATTTTAGACTATTCATGCCGACAAAATTGCTTTGCGACGTTTGTAGGCTGCCTTGTTTACACACACCTTTAAATTTGTCTGAATACATACAAATTTACTGATTTAGGAATGAGATCAGGCCTTTGTGGTGGCCCTTCTATAACATTGGTTTTATTATCACTTACATCTAATTTCCATTGAGCGATACAGAACGGACAGGTGCATCACACAACACAGTCAGTCCATTGATTGGGAGACAGAAAAACATCCTTGCTTGTGACAAACATGAGACATGCTAGTATGTGAAAGCTGTTCGATCTTGCTTTTGGAGAAATAGCTTTTACTTCAAGTGGGTCTTTCAGCCTCTGTGGGTAGAAGGCTTGTTTCACCGTGGGTATTAAAATCGTTTTGCCAGTTAAATCCAGCATCTTAAAATACCTTTCTTAAACAGCTTCATAATGTCACATGAGGAAGGACAGGTGTCTTAAAATACATCTACAGGTGGTCTTTGGATTAAGTAATATTTTGTGAGTTACCCTATCAAAAATTTACAAACCCATGACAACATCTTCTGTGCTATTCCAAATTTGAAGGTATAGCTAAGTGTATAAAACACTTCTGCCCTTAAAGAAAAAGATACAAAAATCAGTGAAGGAAGACAGACATGCATGCTTTTTATGCAGTCTATGTAAAATGTTAAAGTTGTATATTTGTAACTTCAAAACCTGGAAAATTCTTGCATGACATTTTTAAACTGAATGTTTTTATACTTGAAAATGACTGATTACTGCTCGTTTATGAAAACTTTGTTTAGAAAAATAACAAGGCAGAAATATTTTTTTATAAGTACTACAAATATAAATGGTATATTTCAACCACATATCCATAGATTAGTAGATTAAAAAACTCAAAGAATAAAGAAACCCCACAGTTATTGTTTTTTTTTTATTATTTAAAACCCAAATCCAGGTTATATAAACCCATGCATTGATAAACCATGCAAAAAATAGTATGGGAGTGAGAGAGTAATTAAAACTGGACTGAAGTAATCAGATACAAGCACAAAATCAAGAGTATCACCTGCTGTTGTCATGGTCTAGGCATGGAGAGGAACGGCTAGAAGCAGAACACAGCAGTGACACACAGACACCCAAACAGAATCACAAGAGGACAATGGAAAGAAGTAACAAGAGAAAAAGAGAGTACAGGATGAGTAAAAGTGGAAACAAACCCAACCAGACACAAGAATACACACAAGCATACTAGTACACGTCAAAAAGTGCAATATTTCTTGCAAGTCATCTCAAAAAGTGAAACTCAAATACATAAAATCATCACACAGATTAAAATAGTCCAAGCATTTGTTTCTTGTAATTTTGATGATTATGACTTACAGATAATGAAAACCTAAAATTTACTGTCTGAGAAAATTAGAATAACGTGAAAAAAAATTATGGAAACATATGAAGTCACACCCTACTCAGCAAATTAGCTCAATACACCTGCAAATGTTTCCTCAGCCTCTAAATGGTGTCTCACTCTGGTAGACTGTGTCAAATATAATTGACATACTCTACCGATTGTGACATACCCAGAAGACAGTCAGTGGAAAAGTTCAGAGCCTGGTTTTCGAAATAAATTCTGCATTTCGTTTGAAAGTCAAAGTCCTAGAGTCTGGAGAAACAGTGGAGCGGCACACAGTCCATGTTGTTTGAAGTCCAATGTAAATTCTCCACAGTAAGTGATCGTTTGGGGTGCCATTTCATCTGCTGGTATTGGTACACTGTGTTTTCTGAACAAAATTAGTGTCTTGCACTAATTTTGCAAGACACAGATTTTATTTATTTATTTTTTTACATGTAAGCCATAATCAGTACAATTGCAAAATACAAAAGCTTGAAATACTTAACCCTGCGCAATGAATCTTTCTGAGGTGACTGAGGAAATATGGCAATATTCTAATTTTTTGAGATGTACTAGTACATGAAGAAAAAAAGAGAGCACACCAAAAATCTAAACTGCTTGGTTATTTCATAATCCAAATGCTGTGGATATGATGTTAGGACAGAAGTTGGGGTGTTTTCACCAAAGATTGGGTCAAAACTTGAGACCCAGTTTGATATTCATCGGTCAACAGCAGAAATGATTTTAAAACTGCATGCACATTAACTGTAAAGCTGTGATTCCCTACAGTGACGTCAGAGCTCTGGGCGATCTGACTGGTTGGGAGCGAACAGAGCTTTGTAATGTTCACAGTTTGAGACACTGCTTTGATAAGACGGGCCTTTGCTCATGTTGCTGTACGTACAGAAATAAAGCAAACATTTGCAAGTGGATACAACACCAGAACCCTAATGTTATATTAGATCTAAATGTTTCCTCCCTGGATGTGTAATTGCTAAATGAATGTTTTAATAGAGAGCAGTGTTCTCTCTATTACTTAAAGGTTGTAAAGTTGTTAGATATTGATTGGGTTAAATGTAGAGATATACGTTACTTTTGGAGCACTTAAATCAAAAATTAGAACCATTTCAATAGGTCATTTTTTTTCTAAATGTTCTTATGGTGCTCGTATTTGAAGCTTGTTCTATGTTGTTAACAAATATCTTTCTGTATTTAAGTGCATTGATCTAATGTTAGCATGATGCAAAGTAAGCTAAAACCTTAATTTTTGTGTATGGCTTGGCCGAGAAAATGCTGTAATCACTTTGACAAATGGGTTCAAAATGAACAGGAATTTCTTGCATGTAGATTTGTAAAACTACATCAAAACAAATATAAGATTTCATAAATTCAATAAGTTATGGGAATCTCTAGGTGTGAAGCAGTGTGTTCCTATACCCTGAGTGCAGCAGACTGGAAGACAGCATGACATTATCGAGATGTTCAGCACCCCAGCTCAGACGGAAAGTTTCCTTGTTGTTCTCTCTAGACAGTGTTGATACCTAAAAGACAAACATCATCTGGGCAACTGGATTTTTAAAAAGACAGCCTAATAGAAGCTTGCAGGATGTTGCTCCATGTTGTCCCACCTGGTGACTCGTCAGTATGTCTTCGAAGAGAACGTCCTCCCTCTGATGAAAGCTTTGGTGAATAGGAGTGTGCTGGGATCTGTCGGAAAGCCAAAACTTTTGACTATAGTTGGAAAGTGTAGGTGACGTGGCATCCCATGCATTGGTTCTCATTCTGCATATGGTTTTGTCACCTGTCGAAGTTGTGGAAGTTGTCGAAGCTGTCCAGATAATGTTCTGGCAGAGAGTCGTCCTGCAGTTTCCATATGTCCTCTGCTCTCAGGTACTCCCCACCGTCCCCTGTCATTGTGTCCTCACCTGGAGACAGAGGTAGAATCATATTGTTAGCAATATAATGGGAAAAATTATCATGTGAATTACTAGTAATCTTATTACTAACCATTGTCTGAAATATTTATGAACTCTAATGCACAATCTTTGAGGATCTAAAGCAACAAAGGTAACACTGTTTAACACTGTTGTTTTTAATGACTGTTTATTCAATGAATGTTCAAACTGGTAATGATGAGAAACTTGTTGCTGTAGTGCAAAAAGACCTAGTGAATGCCACAAAGGGCAAATTATTTGCTGTTAAAATAAAGCTTTTCTCGCAAAGCTCAAACCAGTTTCATCAGCATGCATCACAGCTTTAGGTCCTTATTTTTCAAATGCCAAACATTTCTTCTAAGTTATGAGCATTCCAAAAAGTTTAGCGGTCATCACAAATTTGATTTCAAATCACACAAACCTCATGGCAAGATATAATAGGTATAAATTGGTGCATGCATCCAATTTACAATAAAACAATCCATAATCTGTTGTTATCAACTTCATAGTTAAAAGGAATTCAATAATAAATTCAGTTAGTACTGTGGCGTTATGGTCATAAACACAGAAAAAAAAGAGAGTGAATATTGAAAGAACTTAAAACACCAAACACACCCAGGTATTACAGGGCCTAGCAATCTAAAATCCACTTTGTTTATCTTCAACAAAATGATGTAACACTGCACACCATGCTGACAGAGCATATAGTACCTTCCAGTGCTACTATCATCTCAGAAAATGCTTCATCTTCCACCTTCAAAACTATGAGACATATATTTTTAAATGCATGCCTCGACAAATACATAATTCCTGTCTCTCTGCCAAAATTAACACAGATTGCATCTTCTCTGCAGCCTTGGTTAATTAAATTCATTTTTAGGTTTCAGTTGTTACACTGACTTTTGATGTAACTCACCTTCCTCATCCGATACATCTAGAATCTCTGTCATGGTCTCTGGAACGTTGAGTTTATGTTTCTCTGTCACCGTCTGCCACGGCACACGCAGAGAAGGTATGGTACATCAAACAAAGGTTAGGATTACTAAAGGTTTGCTTCAGATGTGCAATGATGGCACAAACTCACAGTCGTGGTGGTGATGATCTCTTCTGTAACGACTTTCAGCGTGTCAACCACAGAGATGTAACCCAGGCGTTTGGCAATGGACAGAGCAGTATTCCCGTTCTGCCAGAGCAAAGGGACAGGAATATAAAAAAAAAAAAAAACAGAATCATGATTAATATTATCAATAAGTAATAGTATGTGGGATTATCAATGTAATGCCAAATATGAGAGTCAATGGAAGGCATAAATTTCAGTCTTACTACTGTGGTTGTGTTGGGTTTGGCCCCATGTTGCAGCAAAACATTAATTATGTGTGTGTTCCCTTGTTGTGCTGCCTGGTGAAGTGGTGTGTAACCATTCTGTAAACCAAAACCAAAACACAAAGGACAAATACACTCAAAGGCTTTCCTGTCACAAGGAAGTCAATACAAATATAAAAATATCTGTATTTTGTTTTAAGCTAAGTTTTTATTCTTCATACGTAAAAACCCCAAACAGTTTCTACCTTGGTTTTGGCATTGACGCTGGCACCTTGCTGCAGCAGGAAGTTAACCATTTTGACATTTCCGTAATGACACGCTACTATCAAAGGAGTGTATCCAAGCTGCAAAGGGAAGGAGAACGAGAACAGGATGAAATGATTTCTAGATATGGCTGATTATTCTGCCTGGGTGCTAAACCAAGTAAAAAGAAGAAGCTCTTAAAAATTTTGATACCTATATGTCAACATTCTGGGAAACTATTCTGTGGACCAACAGAGACCAAAGTGGAACATTTTGGAAGTTGTGTGTCTTGTTACACATGGACACAATTGAGATATTGTGGTTTGACCTTATAAAGACCACTAAACCTTGAAAGCCTTCTACTTTATCTGTGACAGTTGTTAGGTTTAGGGTTCAATTACTTTTTCCATTTAGGAAATTAAGAATAATTAAGAACATCAGCTACATTTAAATCCAGGCAGTGTAAATACACACAAAGTACATGTAAGCAACACATAAACTTAGGTGTAATTCTATATGATCACATCCCTCGTATGTTTACTGCTGTGGTTTTAAGTGCATCAAAGAGTGTGTTCGCACTTTAGTTTGCTGGTCCAGGTTCGCATCATGTTTGGCCAGAACCTCCGCTGCGTTCACTCTGTCCTCCTGGGCTGTGAGATGCAAAGGAGTGAGTCCGCTCTGCAACACATAAAGCACCAGATTCTCACAGTGAGTAACAGCAATCAAAATGGATGTGTCAAACAGTAAATAAAACACACGCGATCAGCTTGTTATGCATGAGACCTTGGTTGCTGTATTGACGTGAGCTCCTTTGCGTAGCAGCAGGCTGACCATCTCAGCATGTCCTTCCTGGGCTGCCAGGTGCAGGGGACTGACTCCCTGCTTGGTCAGAACGTTGGTCTCTGCTCCGTACTGCAGCAACGCTAAAGCAATGTTGGTCTGGTTCTTCTTAGCTGCAATGTGAAGTGGAGTGTAGCCATTCTAGACAAGATGGAAGGTTGACAGTTCATGATGAAATAAACTGCTGCAGAACATTTACATTTGAAAACCATGAGCCTTTTCGACTTTCACTAACCTTTGCAGTGGCATGAGGTGAAGCCCCTTTATCCAGCAGCAGCAGAGCCACATCCTGGTTGTCATAATGAGCTGCTACATGTAATGGAGTCAGGCCGTTCTGTGAAAAAAAAAAAAAAGGCATTCCAGTCAATTATATTTAAAACAGAATAACTTAGTTTTGCAGTTTTATTATCCAAATTTAGATTATTCAAAATGAGTAATATTTCACAAAATAAGCCACTGAGTTTTAGAGATGCAAACTATTTACTGAATTGCAGCTCTAAATTTAATGCTCACCTTCCCGGCATCGTCTGGAAGTGCTTTCCGTTGAAGGAGAAGGTTCGCTACATCAAGGCTTCCATATTTGGCTGCTACATGTAAGGGAGTGAATCCTTTCTGTGGAAATTGAATTGGAGAAAATCCTTATTTCCAGATTGTCTTTTTCGTCATGCTGAGAACAGTCTCAGTATGCAGACACCATCCTCCACCTTCCACCCACCTTGGTGGCCAGCGAGTGCGAGGCTCCTGCCTCCAGCAGCACAGCCGCTGTCTCTACCTGACCCTCTCTGGCTGAAATGTGGAGAGGGGTGTAGCCGTTGGTGGTGGCAGCATCCGGGTGGGCCATGTGCTGCAGGAGCAGTTGGACAATATCGGTTTCACCCAAACGAGAGGCAATGTGGAGCGGTGTCTGGTCCTCCTGTTGGTAGATGGAGAGAGAGAGAGAATGTGTTTTAGCAAAGTCAGAATGTTAGAAGGAAAACATTCTTTCTCATTTAAAGGTCATAATGATACTGTAATTTGTTGGGAATATATGTGATAAACCAGTACAAAATAGCATATAATTGTAAAGTGTAATAAAAATCCAATGCTTGCTAATTAACTAATTAAACAACCAACAGGCCATTTGCTTTTCTGTTAAGCTGGTATTGTGGGAAAAGCATCAAGAACAAAGATGTAACAGAAAAACAGCCACAGAAAGTCCCATTAACAGTTTGCTAAAAGCCATGTAAGGACACTGCAACACATGGCGGGAGGTGCTCTGGTCAGATACATGTAAAATGCTCTCTGTGACCACAAACTAAAGCTGCACATCACCACTACCATACCATGCATGGCAGCATCGTGATATGGTGATGTTTTTCTGCAGTGGGGAAATGCAAATGCTCACTCGGTTTTTTTTAGATTTCTATTAGTAAAAAAAAAATGAAAACAATGTTTTAATTTTTATCCTCTGCACAATGAAGCTCTACATTGTGCATGTCTGTCACATAACCAAACAAATAAAACCAAGCAGGGCTTGTCTTTAAAATATCAAAATGTGGAGAACGTCAAGAAATATAAGAGTTTGAAACACTATAACAGTTTTACAGCAAAGTAAAGCGATGGAATTGGGAGATGACTCACCCTGGCCATAGCATCCACCAGGGCTCCATTTCTCAACAAGCAGCGAACCACTTCCATCTGACCTGCTCGTGCTGCCATGTGGAGCGCTGTCTCACCACGCTGTCGTGCAAAACCACAACACTTAGCAACGTTAAAACACTGCGACAAAGGAAAAACCGACCACTAACTTGCAAAAACTACAACTCACAATGTTTCGGACGTCAGGAGAGGCTCCGTTCTGCAGCAGCAGCAGAACAATGTTGAGGTGACCCATGAAAGCTGCTACATGGATGGGTGTCAATCCAGACTGGGATGTCAAAGACAGAGAGGTGAAAGAGCAAAGACTGGCATCAGATGAAAGTGCACAGAGCTGTGAACAAGCACCGTTTTTTTTTTTCCTTTTCAAAAAATCGAGCAGAAACTTACCTCAGTAATGGCCTGGATGGAAGCACCATATTTAATAAGGAGCTCCATCACTTTCACTCGATTTTTCTTGCAAGCAATATGGAGAGGAGTAAATCCATTCTGGCAGAGGGAGAATTAATAGACAATCATTTTGTTTTTCCTCTGCAGTTATTGCTTGCATAAAATCTAAAGCAGCTCCTCCATGTTGATTTGATTTCTCACCAGCGCTCTGGCGTTTGGATTGGCTTTCTTGTCTAGGAGGAGCTTGGTGACTCTGTAGTGGCCACAGTGAGCGGCAACATGCAGCGCCGTGAGGTAATCGAGTGTAACGTCGTCAACAGGTGCCTTGTGTTGCAGCAACAGTTTCACACACTCTATGTGGTCTCCCTGGGCTGACATGTGCAGCGGGGACAGTCCGTTCTGTATGGTGCAAGAATATATCCAAAAAGTAAATAAGAAGATGGCAAAGAAAATGCCTATACTGACACAGTGAAGGAAGAGCAGTATTTCACCTTGGTTCTAGCTAAAATGGGTGCTTCTCTTTCCAGCAGAAGCTCCAGGGCCGTGTCATGTCCACTCCTGGCGGCACAGTGTAGAGGGGTCAGACCATCCTGTGGACAATCACATAAAGCCCACATGAATAATGAATCAGCAAATGAAAATTTGAGAAGCATGTTGTGGAAAAAATGATTTCTATAAGCTAGTATCAAAAATACAAGTTTTTATTCAATAAAATCTGTTGTCGAAAAAAATTCAGAAAAGTCTTACCCTTGTCTTAGCATCTATTTGAGCCCCTCGATCCAACAGCAAAGCCACCATGTTGGTGTTTCCTCTCTTGGAGGCCACATGAAGAGGCGTTATCTCATTCTAACAAGAAAAAGGAGGAAACGGAAATAAGATTTTACCAAAAAATAATAAGACTGTCAAAAAAAGAACTCATTCTTATATATGCATTCCACAAGAAGCAGGACATAGATACCGATGTATGCCGCAGTTTATGAAAATTATCGTTTAACCCATTGCTGTCTATATCTACTTTCAACTATATAATAAACATAATTATTGAGTAAAACATTGTTGAGTCAAATATATCACACAAAACACATATTAATTTCAATAAGAATTTAAGTATGTTGCAAATAAGCATCATTACCAGGCATGACAGTCATTAACAAATTACTTTGTCTTTAGTATGACAATTTTATTGACTTTTTCATCACAATTGCCAGACGGGCCTTTGAAACTGCATTACAACACACATTTCTAGTCCGTTAAAATATAAAATCAAGCTTACATATTCACATTCTGACTACTAGATGACAACAAGTACTTCCAATATGGCAATTTGCATGAGAAGAATGTAAATCAATATATAACTTTGCAGCTTGGACCACAGGCCATTTGGGGCGTATTCATGACAAAAGTTCAAACAGGAATAAAAACAATCCATCTAAAATGGTGTGGCGCTTGGTGAAGCAATTTAGTGGGTCGTCCATTTGGACTGTTAGTCCTCATTGCAGCCATCGAAGGCTTGATTTCTGACCGCAGAACCTTTGGTGCATCTCCCCTACATCCTCCATTTCTCAGCCCATTTCCTGTCTGAAATACACTTATTGGTTTCTATTACTGTTCACCATAGCATATTAAAAACAAAGTTAATGTTTTGCTCTAAACATGCTGTTCTAGAGCTTAGCAGACAGGATGCTCAGGAAAGGAAACTGAGATTTTACCCGCGCCGTGAAGTCAACGGCAGCTCCTCTGTTCAGCAGCAGAGTGGAGACGTTCACGTTGCCGTAGTGAGCAGCGATGTGCAGGGGAGTGAAACCACTCTGTTCGCAACAGACAGGTAGAACGCAGAGAAGAACGGAATGAGTGCAGTTATCATAAGCAGGTAAAGAAAAGAACCCTGACAGCTGAAGCAGTGTAATGACAAATATGCATGCTGTCAAAATACAAACTGGCCTTAAAGAAGCGCAATAAAGGAGCAAATGCCAAAATATCTCATGCAATGCTTTCTGCATGCTAAACCCTTGGACGTAAAACATGCAAGCTAAAAAGATTCAACAATTACAGCTGCTATTTCTGAACTTTAAAAAAAAAATCAACAAAAAAGCAACTTTGCACTTCTGCAGGGACAGACAAAATGAATCCTATTAAAAAGCTCCAACATATCTACATAACACACTAAAAGTACGTTTAGCTCCTTACCTTCCCATTCTGATAGACATGGTGCAATTTAATTAAGAAACACAGTTAACTTAAAGATAAACCAAGTATTTCAGAGAATAAAAGCAATAATAACATGCTGAAAGTACACATGCCATCATTTTCTTCCAGATAAAAACAAGCATGAACAATGAAAAAAATACGGCTACTGCTAAGTGTTCAATTAAAAATTTGTAACATAAAGAATGGCATTTAAAGAATTTTCAACCTCTTTAAAGGTAAAAAAACAAACAAACAAAAAACATAAAATGTGAAGTGATGTGAGCTCCTGTAGAGTTTCATTAACAAACATTCTCTCGGATCAAGTAAAACACCAAGTGTTTCTCTATCAGCCATGCAGAGTGTGACCTTCATGCATCCATATTAACGGTACACAAATGTGACGTGCAGGAATTCTGAAAGTCACAAAAGCTCCTTTAAATTTGGGGAAGTTTCAGGGTAAGAGAGTTGAAAGAGATGGCCATAGGTGACAAAAACAAATTCAAATGAAGAGGTGGCGAGTCTGTATACCTCTGTGGTTCTATTGACCATCATCTGGTTAGGAGGCATCAAAAAAGAAAGGAGGAATAGGGTGTAGGAATGTTAGGGAACGGACTTCAAACTGTAATATAAAACACAAGCTCAAGACACTCAAAGACAAGGAGGCATGGAGCAGGACAAGGGGTATGAAGAATTAAAGTGGCATATGTTTTTGTATATCAGGGGCTTTTAAAGAGTGGAAGAGCTCGCCTCCCTTTAGAGAACAAACTTACAACATCAAATAATCTTGGTCATACTTCCTTGTTTGTATTTTGGTCGGCCCAGACTCTGTCTCCTTACTCACCATAGCCTTAGGCACTAAAAATCTGTCAGGCATAGGCTTCGTGAAATTGGCTAAATGTTCAGTTACTTATTTTGTTTTTTTTTGTTTGTTTTTTGTTTCCCATGTTGCACACCCCTCCAGGAGGCTACATCCCACTCTTTGAAAAGTCCTGTTGTAAAGCACTGCTCACTCCACCCTGCCTGCTTCTGTTAGTTCGTTTTGTAAATATACTCATCTTAGAATCATCAAAAACCATTCTATGACCAAAATCGACCTGCTTTCTGTGACATACCTTCGACTGCACATCAGCATTGTGGTCATTCTGAAGCAGGAGGGCAGCAGACTTGGTGTCATCTTTGCGGGCCGCTATGTGCAGGGCAGGCAGGCGGACCTTACCCTTGGTGTCATGCTCCAAAAGCAGCGAGACCACCGAGTTGTGGCCCTGTTGGAGGGCGATCGCAAGAGGGGTAAAGCCATCCTGCAAAAGCAATTTAAAAAAAAAAGGGGAAAAAAAATTGGTGAAACTAATTTAGAAAAAAAAGCTGAAAAAAAGGGGAAAAAAAATTGGTGAAACTAATTTAGAAAAAAAAGCTGAATTAACTACAACTAAATATCTGATGTGAATAACCAAACACATAGATGAATTTCCAGCATATACACACTTCTGTTGCAATGCTTTGGTTTCCTTCATTTTCCAGCAAGTACCGCACCACCTCCAAATGATTTTCCTGGGCCGCCATGTAGAGAGGAGTGAAGCCATTCTGCTCAGACAGAAACATCACATCAGTCTATGCACACACCTATGATACAAGTAGACATTAGCGTTGACGTCACCCAGTTGTTCATTAATAATATTTAACCTCTAGTAACTCTCACCTGTGACTGAGCATTGACATCTGCCCCTCTGTTCACTAGCAGCCTCACTACTTCTTTTTGTCCTGCCAATGAGGCGATATGGAGGGCAGTGTTTCCTTTCTGCAAAGCAGAAACAATAGAAGATCACAATTTCTTTCAGTAACTAAATTAAGAAAAATCTGCCTAAGCATTTGGGCAGCATAGCATATTATTTTCTTAATATAATGATTCAGGATTCTTAAAAATATAAGCCTTTTTTACCCAAACTTTAAAGTTCCTGTTTTGTGTGTTTTTTGTATTATTTCCACAACCAATTAACAGGAATTACCTGAAAAGAATAAATATAAAATACAATTTTACAGGGGCCTCATGAACAAATCAAAATAGATTATGCAGATGGTGGCATTAGCCAAGAGCTTCTGGAATGTGCATCACATGAAAACTCTGTTGTCAGAAAATAAACGTGTTTATAGACGATTGTAGCTTTATTTATTGATACACATATTTACAAAAATAAAGACGCACATAGCACTTCCAGCAGGCACAAAGCATCTCTTTCTCTAAAAAAAGGTCGAACTGCAATATCATTGCTTAGTGAGCTAAGTGGATATTTTGGAGGTTTAAGCACTTCCACCTCTTTCATAGACTGAACCCATGTGCTTAGGGAAAATGCATTCTGAAAAGTGAGCACAGCACGACAGAAAGAGACAAAAGAGCTACAGCACCGTCAACTCTGGTGTGAAGGGAAATATTATTAGTATCTAATCTCTCACCGTAGACTTTATACCTAGAATAAACTGGGTATGAAACAACCAAAACGCAAAAGGATCAGGACATCACAAAAGCAGAATGCAAAAGTAGTCAGTTCATCAGTGTGGGAACAGTTGAATGAAAAGACACAGATGTCATTAAAAAAAAAAAAAAAAAACTTGTCATGTGCGAGAACTAATGCTCTTGTGAGGAGCAGTAATTATTATTATTTAGCTTTTACAATTTTAGTCATTACTGTTTCAGCCCAGTAACAGAAGGCAATTCTCTGTTCTCCAGAAACCATAGATGGATATCTTTCCAAACTCACTGATTAATCATTTGAAATAATCATCATTTCAGAATAATCCTGATTATCTTGGTTAATAGAATTTCTATTAAAAACTATTTGTGTTGTTAATTGTTTTTTTTTAACTATTATTTAATATGAAATGAACAACTTAAAAATTAAATATCCTGATTTTATTAGTATTTTTTTTCTTATTTCACAGATAACTATGCTGATTATGTTTCTACTTACATTAAAGCAAATAACGTTAGAAATAGACTAGCCCTGTATACAGCTTATCAAGGCAACAACCAGTCACAGTTGATGTAATTGAGTAGTATGGGGGGAACTAAACAACAGAGACTGAAGAGTTAATACTTATAAAGGCTACAGGTCTACAAACATAAATATCAAAGACAGAGAAAAATGAATTATATTTTAGAAAGTTAAAAGTCAAAATCTTTGGACATGGAAAACATGATCCTTTAAATGTATCCTTTTTAGTACTCACACCTTATTTATTCATTCATTTATAAGGACATGTGAAGAACTCCACACAGATACACATGCCAGTCCAAGGACACAAGCAGCATAGTGACAGATTTCATGTTGACTACTCAGTGGCTCATAGTGAAGAGATTGCCAAGCAGCATACTACACAGCTACAGTTATCCCACTTACACTGGTTCACTGAATGCGAAATACTAACTACAATCCAAGTAAAGACTTACTTGATCTTTTTGAAGTTGGGGACTTGAAGTAAGTTCAGAAAGTAAAGGATATTCCCTTCCTGCATTCGATTTTTAAATTTCACATATGTGATTACTAATTAGCAGCCAACATGTGCAATATATCTGTAGAATCAACACTGAGTAACATAAGATCTTAGCTCGTGAGCGTACCTTGGTAGAAGAGTCAACGGAGGCTCCTCTTTGCAGCAGTTCTTCTACTAAATCTTTGTGTCCTTCCTTAGCTGCCAGGTGTAATGCATTGAGACCATTCTGCAGTAAAAAAAAAAATATGCATGTTGTTATAAATACAGACACATTGTGTTACAGTAAAACATGCTATAAGCAGTGTGACGTCTCCTTTGTAATAGGCGCTCAGAGTAGGAAGGCTGGAAAACATGTTTTCAGTTTTGTTTTTGAAACTTTTTATATCATATTCCTGGTGTAGAAATCAGGATTGGAAATCATTGTAAAATTTCTTAATGTTGCATCCACAGATATATTGATCAGAATTTTGGGAATGCTATTGGATTTTTATTTTTTTGTTAAGGCTTGACTTACCAGTACTGAAATTGCAGAATGCAGCTTCAGATATTAAATTTTGGATTGGATTACTAGTTTCATTTTAGAAAAGGATGCCGTTATTCGTTGACTCAACATTTCTGCAAAATAAGGCAAGCTAACTTGTAGTCTACAGGACAGGACAGTAATAAATTGCTTATTGCTATGCGACTATTAACAGTCCTCCAACTCAATTTTAGACATACAAGATATATAAATGACAACATAAAACCTGCAGAAGAATTTGTTCTGTTTTCATCCTCTAGAGAACCAAGACGTTCAATTTTCTAAAAACGTTTTAAAAAAGAGATTAACTCTCTGGCACGTTATGACTAGATAAAATCTCATACTCAAGTTAAAAATCTACTTTCTATAACAAACAGACATACATCAAACAGTGCTGTAGCAACAGCACAGTAAGACAACAAATTAATTAAAACCAAACTAAACAAATTGGATATTTCATTAAAAAAAAGAAAATTAAAGCTAATCTACCCACTTTGCACAAGACTCGCACATAAACACACATCTTCTCAGAGACTAGTAAACCAAGGGAAGAATGCACCTCATCCTGCTTTTCCTCCATTCTCTTTGGTGCTCCTTTCAATCTGAGACAGAATGGCAAAGTAGCAGTTCACACTTCAGCTTCTGAGCTTCTTTAAATCATCAGTCTTCTCAGGCTCAATATTCCTTTTCCACCAGTTTGTCCTGTTGATCTTCTGTATTATGTGGAACTCCAACATGGATTTAAATGCGATGGAGTTTAATTTTCCTTTAAGTTCTTCTGCACCCACTCTCCTCACCACTGCAGGTTATGTCGGATAGATCACAGAAAGAGGATTTGCTTCACAGTCAGTACCGAAGGTTCTTTGGTGGATCTGATGTAGAAGGGGAACTGTTATGTTGCTAAGGGCCTGTATGTCTCACACAAGTTTGGTGTTTGCAGATATACACTGGCAAATAAAAAAAAATAGACACGTGTCTCACTCTAGCTACCCAAGTCGCCAAATGCCAAACAGCCAACAGGAGAGTCAAGTTTCTGCGCAGTCACAGGGAGCATGTGGGGCACACACAAACATAGATGTAGCAATTTTTAGCGGTGACTACAATTATACCGACATTTCAACAAAAAGTGGGGCATTCATCAGAGGAAAAGGTTTCCTTAAGTGAAAAAAAAAACAAAAAAAACTTTAAAGCTCGAGCTGTACTCATCCTAAAGCAAAAACATAAATGCAGTTGTCTACAAATAAGATTTCCTTGTTACATTGTCTTTGTTTATCCAGTTCATATCTTTTGAGAGTGAGCACTTCTGAGTTCAGAAGAGGTTTAATCATTGTGTGTCAGTTGTAAAATGGCGGACCATGACTCAGCTAAAAGAAAAAAAAAAGAGACTGCAACCTCATTTATAGTCTTTCAATCACATTTAAGCCATTATGTATTCAAGGAGAAAAGTGCAAGTCCACCAGCAAACACACATATGTGCACCCTCTGTCATGCAGGCTGATCTAAAGCCCCCTTTCCTCACTGCCCTGAGCTGTAAGTGAAAGCTTCATTTAGCTAATGGACAGTCAGCATCGCCAGTTTGGACGAACTCCGTCCAGCACAGATTAATATTTATCTGTCTTCTGACCGCTGACCTTTGTTATGATCACACTTAAGTGGTCACAGTTAATTGGGGTTGCTTTAGGCACTCGAGTGTCACATGGGGATAAAATTACGGCGGTGAAAAGAGGAAACGCAGATTAAAGAGCAATATCACTCACCGAGGATTAACGCTGGAGTGGATTAGAGGGAAAGTCTGTTCAATTTGACAGTAAGGAGGTAGAACAAAAGAGCTCAAGCAAATAAAGCTGATTCATATAGATTTGGTTGCCCACAAATTCTCTAGCGATGTTAAATTTGTTAAAAAAATAAAAAAAAAGGAGAATGAATTTACCTCTCTCAAAAACATGGTTGTATTTGTTTGCCTCATTCATCCAATCAGTGCAAGAGGCATCCTAGGGTGACTGTAGCTTTGGCAGGCTAGGAATAAATCTCTTCTCTTTTACTAAGTTGGAAAGTCCCCTACATTTGGCACAAGACCGTGGTTCAAGCAGGGATGCTGCTTTCTAGGACTGGATACTTCAGTTATTAATGAACTCATTGCTGAGGTTCCAGCTTCTGAGTTTCTAGCAATTGAACAGAATGAGCAAAAGATTTTTTTCAGAACTATGTGACTGGGAATTCATAACTGTCTTTATCATTAGACAAAATAATGTTATCGGATAAAATGCCAAAACGACTAAGCGAACAAAAAGAAATCCTGGCTGTGGCTGAAACCACATATTAACATACACTGTATTTATATGTAAGTTTTTTTTTTCTCAGTAAGCTTAAATATTTACTTCAGTTAAGATTACTATACTAATTTCTATTTGCACCATAAATAGACAAAACTGTAAAGATGGGTGTCAGCAAAGCAGCAAACTTGACTCAGTTACATCAGTTCAGGAGTGGGCAAAGATTCAAGCTCACTACTGTGAGAAGGTGTAACAAATGTTTAAAACAAATTTCCAAAATGTTTTATGTAAAACAATGCAGGTAAGTTTTTCAGTTTAAATAAATTAAAAGATATTTAGCAAATACAAATAATGTTTCTAATCCTATATGACTGAAAATATGAAAAGTTGTTTCATTTTATGTCAGACAATAAAAATATTTTTACTGTCTTTTTTGATGGTGGCTTATTAACAACACTTTAAGAATCAGGGTTAAAGCCCTAACCTAGTGTTATGTATTGACATTAAATTTAATGGGAATGTGATCCAAAAGTTGGCTTTTAAAAATAAATAAATATGTAGATTAGCAAACATAAAAATAGTCAAAACATATCAAAAAAGACGATTGATGTAGTGGTACACATTATAATGTCACTCATACTTTTAGTCACCTGACAACATCTAATACTTGGTCATAAGACACAAGGAAATAATTTTAAAGCCATGACTCTCGTGTTGCAGGGTCTTGTGTTTTGTGTGTAGTTACCATCCCTCCTAATGTAACCCCATGCTGCCCATGGCAACAAACAGTAGAGCAATGGATGGGCATCTGTACTTTCTTGCTACCAGCCAATTACAATCCAGTTTATAAATAATTAGAGTTAATTCACATTTTAATTATAAAAGGCCAACAGCAACATGAAGGTGGGACATAAGGCATGTGCGCACAACACATATACTCACGTAGGCTCAGGCGACATCCCTCTGTGAGACGCCTCGTGACTGCTGCAAATCACAATGACACAGAGGGGTTGACAGAGCTGTATTCGGAGCTATTTGACCCCCTTGGACCGCTCCCCCACCTCAGTGGAATCCGAATAAGGGTGGGCAGTAGGGGTGAGAACAGCTGTCAGAGCCTTGCTGCTCGGATTGGTGGGGGTAGTGGGTGTGTTGAGGGAAGCAAGTTTAGATATGTGTTTGGGAACAATGGCACTGTTTGTTTGGGTGTGTATTAACAAAGGTAGCTTCTCTGATGAAATTATGAAACAGCAGCAAAAAAGTCAGCTTTTACAAGTTTTATGAACATGCAGTAGCCGTTAAACTGTATTATTATTATTATTTTTTTGCTTTACATTGGAGAAGTCCACCTCTGTTTTATTTTGAAATGGTGAGTTCTGGATCATGTGCAATATCTGTTTTCTATTGCACATCGTATTTGATATGTAGGACAAAAGGTTTGTTCTTATCTGTCCATATATCTGCGGTGTCCCCTTCATGACTTGTGCATAAGTAATAGTTGCTGTTGATATATTCTCCCACCTGATCTATGCAGTTCCTTCAGAGCTACCAGGAGCCTTTTCACTTTTGCTCTGATTGGCAGATGTGCAGTTGCATCATGTTGTGTCAGTGTTGAGCAGTGCTCTGTGAAATGTTCAACACTTGAGATATTGCTTTATAAACTAAGCCTGCTTTAAGCATGCCATATAAAAATATTCACCAATGAAAACATGGCATTTATGATTAGAATAATACATCAGACCAATAACACCTTCTTAAAGGTTATTTTCAAAAGATGCTTTTGTTTTTGCTGATAAATTAAAGATACATGAACAGAATGTTTTTTATTGAATACGGTATAATAGGGATGTAATTATTTACTATGAAAATGAGCAAAATTAGGCGTCATTTAATATAACTCTGACCAATAGGTGGTAACAAAGTGCTTCCCACATGCTATGTGGGCAATATGCAACATCAGGTTTTAGTTATGGCTACATTAAAAAAAAAGTAAAATTATGCACCCCAAACAAAGCAACACGATGTAATGTTGTGAAACAGTTGTGGCATTTCAAGTTTTCTTTTCTTACCTGGTTGCAGGTGCAGATGTCTACTCCATTTTTGAGGAATTCAAGGACTTTGTCAGTGTTTCCGGCTCGGGCAGCCCGGAGAAAACTGGTGTTACTGTCAGACTGTAGAGGCAAATACAGAGTTGTTTTAATTAACATCAACAAGCAAACAATTATCTTTACTTTTGCTTTCATATATTTTTTTTAATGGTGTAAAAGAAAAAAAAAACACTTACACTTGGCTACAATAAAGAATGATATTGATTTTTATTAAGGGTTGCATAATATTAGGAAAATGTGTCTCCAATATTGTTCCCAAATGCAATACATTTCAGGATTAACCCACATGTTCTTATTCTCTTACAATGTTAAAATCACTCTTGTGAGTTTTAGCGTCTCAGCCACTATTATAATATCAGGAGTGGTCCTCAGAGGCAGTGAGAGTCCATAAGACTCACTAAATATGCTGCTAACACTAAGATATGATTTATTGGCATTTTAAACATTGTAGCCTATGAGGTAACAGATCCAGACACTTCTTTTGCAGTAGCAGTTTTATATACAAGTGTATTGATTTGATATGAGACATTTCTGTTTTTCTGTCATTGTCATTTACATATGCCTACATTACACCATTGCTTCAAATGAGGAGGGGTGAAGTTTTGCAGAAGTTAAAGATCCATAAGATAAGTCTGAGTAGACCATTCTAAATTTAACCATGAGACATCTGCTCAAATGAGCAACACACCAACACACACCAACACACACATATTTTCTTCTCACATTAAAAGTTCAAGACTCTGGAAGACCTGGAGTATTCGCTTAACTTACACAACCTAGACATATAAAATTTTTACTTCCACCGTTTTGAAAAAGCTGTCATACTTTCTGAGCTTTTCGTATTCTGTCAGCCAACAACTGATGACAAGCTTCAGTGTATTATATAGAGATTTTATGCGAAATTACGACAATATACAGTAGCATTTGTGAGGTGGGAGCAAAAGGGAAGATAGTTTTCTAAATTTTGTAAATATACAAATCTGAAATGAGGCATTTCTATTGAGACACTGAGTCAATACATTAGCAAATCTTTTGTTGCAAATCTTTTGGGGCAAGCATTGCACATCAGATTGTATATTTTTTAGATTCTTCTTCACAAAATAGCTCAGGCTGGAGGGGGAACGTCTGTTAATAATAATTTTTACATACTGCCTCAGATTCTCCACTAGATTTTGGTCCAGCTTTTACCTGGACCACTGAAACTTTTAGCTGTTTTATGCCTACATCAGTTCATTGTTCATGTGGTTGTACATTTATCATCATCGTCCTGCTGGAACATCTGCCCTACACTCAAGGAAAAGCATCCCTACAGCACTAACTAAAATATTTTATGCTTGGAATAGAGCGTTTAGGTAATGTCCACCATTTGATTTTGAACAAATCTGAACAGAGCACCTCCCTCCATATGTTGTCCTGTGTCTCAAACATTGTTACTCGCAAACTACAACTTCTTTCAGTTGTTAAGGGATGGTGGTGCCACTAAGGCTCTGCTGGATGCCAAGTAGGAAGATGTACGCTCAGAGCACAAGGGAGATGAGGCCAAGCCCTAATGTGAGGTCAGAAGTCAAACCTATTACCATTGAGGTCATAACACACAGACAAACACACCAGTGGCAGTCAGGTAAAAATTAGGCAGAACTTTTGTCAGCACAGAGCAGAAAAAAAAAACATTATCTACAGCAGCAGAAGCAAAAATGTGCCTTCTCTTACCTGGAAATCAACCTCTTCAGATAGAGAGTCAGCATATTTGTAGTATTCAGATAGTTGGTTTGAGTCACTGTCACTCCCATCACTCTTTAAAGTTTTACCTGATCCACAGGCTTTACATGATGCTGAATTACCCATTATGATCAAGTTTTTCACCTACAGATGAATCCCTTCCTCACTAACGTCAACACAGCATGCTGCTGAAACAGCCCATGGAAATCTAATTCTGAAGTCGCTCACTTTGCAAACTTTGGTAGAATCTTTTTTGTTTTGCTTCCCAGCACGAGTCCGCCAGAAACAACTTGTTGGTCCACACGCTGAAATCAGTCGGAATCATCCTTTCTTCTTTGTAATGACATCATTCAATCTTTTCCATATTGTAAATATCATATTTCTCAACTTGGTTCTATCTAATATGCGTCCTGCATGCATCCAAGGCTTGTCTTGCCTGGCCTTCCTCTGCGTCTCTCTCTTTGCAGGTTAACAACTCCACACGTAAACATTTAACCGTCACAGTCGCTCTTGCTTTTGCTATTTTTATCATTTTAGATCATCAATTCTACCACGTCTGCAGCCCCTTGCTGTTAGCTACTGGGGATGGAGGGGGGGGGGGGGTTAGGGGGGGTTGGGTATGGTGTGACAGCTGGGGTTTGAATCAGAATGTGGACTGCAAGGTCTGTGGTGTTCTCCACACACGAGAATTGTGTAGGGAAGACGTGAGGTTGCCACCAAAAGAAGGTATTTAATTTTGATAATTTAGTTTTCAATGTACAAGTTCACACAAATGTGAACTAAAGGGGCCTTCAACTGTGCCGGTACATGTGCAAATTGCATGTCTCATTAGCTATTACATAGCAAAGTTTTCAGACTTTGGAATAACGAGGCAGGAAAATAATTTGTACGCCTGACACACAGTAAACACCTGTGTGTCAGGTGTACAAACACAATACTAAACACAGTAAAGAACTTGACAGGCTACAACTACACAAAGCCTTCACCTATTTAAATTAATTTAGTACTTTAAATCCAAGCAAGGGCGTTGCACAAAATCCTCAGCATTTAGGCTGCACAATATCAAGAAAATATTGAATGCTAAACATTGCAATAATATGCTGAATATTACTGCAAAGAATAATCAACATTTTCTTGGTACTTTTCTTTCTTTGCCATCACACAATATCCCCACCATCTTGTTGTGTGAGCTTTGATATCTCAGCCCCTAAAGATATACAATATATTGTGTGTTGACATTAAAGAAAGTATTTTTAATATTTCACCACCACCAAGTTAAATATTCAACCAGTCTGAACATGAACTCAACAATGAAAAAGACATTCAACTGCAAAGAATTTACCTGGCGCTTTGCCTTTTCCCGCTTCCTTCTCCGCCTTTCCCTGGCTTTTTGTAGAGCTCTATATTCTGGATGTTGCTCAAGCTCACGAGCTTTCTTCAGATGAGCAGCAGCATGTGCCATGACTTCTCCCTTATGACTTTTTGTCGTCCCAAGTAAAAAGAATTTTGCCACAAGAAATGCTAATTTGCTAAAGTCTCTCTTTGTAGGTGTTATTAAAATTCCCAAATATTAACCTACAGTTAAAATGGGGCTTTCCTCCATAAAAAGCCTTGCTCTAATTAGAAAAAAATCGAAGTAACTCTGGATTAAATTACCGCAAAAATAAAAATCTTTAATTTTTGATTTAAAAGATTATGTGCAAATTCTTCTTTTCTTCCCTTTCTCAGTTGTCTTTATACAAGATCCAAAGTGATACTTTGCTAATCAAAAAAAATTGTATTCTGCAGCCAAAGGTCCAGGCATTGAGAACCGAAGAATGAAACAACCAAATGAAAATTAACTATTCAAAAGAGAACAACCAAGAGGATAGGAACTGTGAGGGGCTGATGAATGATGAAAGAAAGACCCGTCCTTATACCACAACACACACTCTGACACAGACGCGCATACACACAGAGAGAAATGATCCTGACCAGATGTGCATGAAAATCTCAGTCTGTATGAACAGCTTTAGCTGTAAATCCACTCCGGTGTTTGTGTGTGTGTGTGTGTGTGAAAGAACATCAAGCATGAACATTTGAGCATTTAATGTGAATGTTAGTGAACATGTGACCTACAGTCAACGGAGATGTGCATGAGAACAGCCAGCTCACTGCTGCAGTGCCATCTGCGTCAAGACGCAGCCTTCCACATTAGCTCCTAGCAGTCTTATATCAGCTGCTTTGCACATTTCATATTAGCAGGTAATAAAACACAATATTACAGCTCATGGATGTGTATGAACCACCAGCAGCCTGCTTCAAAGGTCTCTCTCCATTAATGCAGCTGATGGTAGCAGTCTGAAATTACAGCACAAAGGACAGGGACACCTTCTCACACCTCTATTTTTGTTCACACTTTCTACCATCAACTTGAACATTAACTACAGCATCAGCAACATTTCTTCCAGCTGACAATCAATGCATGAGACAGACAAGCTGGATCATACCTCAGTGTAGCACCACTGGTAGAAATATCTTATTCTAGTGCGCTCATAAGGAGTGGCACTGTAATCATGCTTAACTGTTTTTATGCACACTTTTCCTGTAGCACCCTCTGCTGGCGAGAGCAGTTAATGCAATATATTGATTTAAAATTTAATCGAGCAGCCAAGAGCGTAACTATAAAACATAGTAAAATATAGTACGGTTGAATCCTGTTTCGAACTGTTGTGTCAAACTGACTTAAAACAACATTGTCACTCTTCTTCTAAAAGGCTTAATTGGTCAGAAAAAACATGTCTAAATAAACCACTAAAGCTGTGTTTTAGCGGATTACACATAGAGCAATATGAGCTTTTGATTCATGTTCAATGCAACACCTTACTTGGGTCAATGACTTTTATGATTTAGCTATATAACTAAATAAAAATTGATAATTGCATCGATTACAAATATGTTATATAATACAAATACAGTAGGGTGTGTGTGTTTTTATGTGCACGTGTTTTTGCCCATTTAGGAGTCAGATTACACTGACAGGAGATTCTAAGTGAAAGCTAAGATGAGCTTCGGTTTCTCTTGGTTTAGGGAAGTAAATTAATGCTCTGCTGTCCAGTTTATAGATCCAGAGGCTTTTATTTGGTCCATTAGACTCGACTGATAGGCAGAGACGAGAATCGCAAGAACCAGCATGTTCAACCAAGCCTGTACTTTACAAGTGTTTCAAACTGTAAATCTATGCAACCAAAGGCTTTGTCACACCTACAGATGCAGGTTACTTACCAAAAGCAAGGAAGAAACTAACATGTTCTTCTTATATAGATTTATACGTCTTAAATATTAAGCTACTTGTTTAAAATTGTGGCTGTTGTCTCTTAACATTATTTAATGAGCTTTGGTAGCAGTTAAAAAGGTCTCTGCACAGATTGATCGATTGTGCATAAACAAGCTCCTTGCTGCTGTTTATGTTTGTCTCTCAGTTACAAGAACTAATGTATCATAATCTAAACAATTCCACAAAAACAGTGCTATGAAAATTATTCCCAACCAGCCATAAACGAGTAATAAAAGGTACAAATCTATGTGGTACTACAAGACTTTGTTTGCCTTTGTTTTCAAAGTGTTCAGAGTGTTTTGGAGGCAGCTGTTTAATTGTCTGTCTGCTAATGGAGCTGTAGTGCTGACGAGAGATTTTCCTTGCCAACAGTGTTGAGCCACACGCAGTGGTTTGAACACTAGATGAAGTGATTATCTTTCTTTATGAAACAAGTAATTTGCTTGATGATTAAATATTTTTTGTTTGACTATAACTTCAAGTCATGTGCAAACTGCTCCTTTCTTAAAAATATCGTTTATTTTTATTTCTAAATGTAATTGTTTAAACTGAGTAAGATCTGGCGGTACTTATGTTGGTAAAACATAAAAACAGACCACAGTCTTTTTCCTTTAGAAAGTGACATCATCATCATTTCTTTTGAGTTTTTCGCTCTCTTTGGAGAATGTAAAATCTCTCCAATGGCAAAACAAAACAAAAAAAAGTCCAGACAAAAGACAGTCATTGTAACCCACAGAAAATATGTGACTAATACATCAACTCATTGCTTACGCTTCAGCTTTTCTAGAAAGGCACCCAGGCTCCTTTTTGGAGTTGAGCGTTAAAGGAAAAGGAATCAAAAGGGGAAATTTTACAAGAAAAGGAGAGAAAAGATCTTTGCTGAAGACTTTCTGGTATAACCGCTAATGTAAAAAGTAATCACACTGAAAAACCAATTAAGTGTCATTACTGGTAACTGCCGTTACACACAAACCTAAGTGACATCCTAATCTATATCTTCAAAGTTCAATATAATGCTAGACAACTGTTTGCAGCTGTAACTCTTCTAGGAAAGCTTTCGACAAGGCGTCAGTGTTTTTGTGAAGTTTGATCAATCTTTCAGAAGCTTATGAGGTTAAGGCCTCATTGAATACATTTGGTAGCTTCCAAACTAATTGCTGCAGGAGGACCAAATGGACAAAATACAGGTTGAGTTATGGATAGAGTAATGTCAAGTCATCTTCTAGCATTTTTACTGCTTCAGAAAGGTCAGAGCCATAAAGCGGATCCCACATGTCTTCTCTTCCCCCTTCTGGTTCCTCACTAAACAAAATCATGCAAAGTCAAATTCAATAGCAAGCACACAGAGCAGGCAATCAAGAATCCAGACCAGACCACACCCAAACAAAGCCACTAAGGACAGTGAGATGTAAGATGGCTGGGGAGGGGTTTAATTTGAGATGGGGATATGTAACCTTGACAGTGTAACAAAATATGCCCAGAGAAAGTGGACTAGAGGAGGAGAAAGTCAAGAAGACCCTACATCTCGTTGCAACTGAAACATCGCTATGCCTAAAGTCAAATAACCAGATAAAAAAAAAATCTGATTTAGTTAAGAACAACAACAAAACCAGCTCTGTTTGTTGTTCACTGCAGCAACCACAAACAACCAGACAGACAAATACACAAGGAAACAGCTACATTAACTAATTGCTAGAAATATACATAACATAATAAATACTCTTAAATGCATCTTAAAGTACAAATGCTTAGTGACATGAAGTCATGAATTATTTCCCACTAAGGCTCAAATTCATGGCAACTCCTATTTTATACTCTATGAAGTGCATGCTGGGAACAGATGATGTCAGCCTGCCATTCCTAGTAATTAGATGAGAAAGAGGCCTTCAGTTGACTGGTTGAACAGAAAAATCCATCCTCATGAAAGCCAAACATTGCATAAACTAATGACATCATGACCCAATGTGCTAGAAATTGGTGCAAGAAGAAAAAAAGACAGGTCGTACATAAAACAACCGATTTAATTCCTGAAGTCCTTGGTAAGTCTACTATGCAGCAATTGTTTTGAAGCAGCAGTAGGTAACTTTCTACAAAAATATGTTTTCCACATACTTGTTAAAACTGTCACTGTTAATTGACATGTTAAAACTGTCTTGATAGTATAATATGAAACAGATCATTTCTTAAAAAACGGAGTTCCTCTGCCTCCTTTCTGATCCTTCTGCAGAAATTAACCGCTCCCAGTCAGAAACAACCAGTCGGAGTCTGGAGGAGTGTCTTGGCACCGTCAAGCAAATACAAGATCAAGATTGCTGGTTTGCTGCAGCTCTGCTAATGGTGGAGGAAAAAACAAACCTTACAGAAAAGCTTTACCCGCTGTCATCGGTGGCCATACTAATTAGCCTGCGCTTTTTGGGGGGAGGAGCTGTGTCATAGCAAAGAGCAAGGGGGGACAGTGTGAACAGCGTGTACATGAGCATTATTGTTTCTGACTGAGCAGTGTGTTTTTACAGATGACAGTAAAACCACAGGGCGGAGGTAGAGAAGCTGGATTAGTAACAGTTCCAACAAAAAAGTGTAAAAAACATGTTTTTGTAAGTTACCCTCTGTGCAGCTTTATAGCTGCAGCCAGAAATTTTTGGTAATGTAAAAAAGCTCACTAGTCATCATTTCACAACTAGTGAATGATGAGTTTCACTTTTTTTGCCATTTTATTTTAAGTTATTGTTTAAAAAAGATCAAATGTATTCTCCCAAAAACAAGCTTTCACACACATGCCTCTGATGACATCACGTAAGGGTTAAAGCAACTGATCACAGTTCCTTTGAGATTATCTGTCTTTATTCTGGCATTTACTCGTTTTGGGACAGCTGAATATGCACAAAAACAATCAGTGCAATCCTTGTGAAATTTTGCAGTAAAGATTCACTCTGCATCAAGTTGTGTTTTTGTAGTTGCGTGAAAACACACTACACAATACATAACTGCGTAGTATAAAATAAGATCCACTGCTGTATATAAAAATCTGAGTTTTTTGGTAAAATGTGTGTCCAAGTTAGTTTTAAACCTAAATTTTCAACAGAGACAGCACAACAAATTATGTTTTCGGGCGCATGTGTTTCGATCTTATGGCTGCTTTCGTAAAGCATCACATCACAGAGGGTATTGAAGCAAAAATGATTTCACTCAGAGTTGAATGTATTGTGAAGAACGAAGCGTGTGACCTGAAATTTGATGCAGTGCACATTCAGAAAAAAAAAAAATAAAACAAGGAGATGCACTGAATATAACTGTCTCAGAAAGGGAGAAGAATGTGTCTTTTTTTATAATCATCAGATGCTAGTACATCATATATAATGGGATCAATCTATCCATCTATAAATATACAGCAAGAGTATGAGGATAAAAATAATCTAGAGCAGGTACACTGCACAATCATTCTCCAACAGCCAAGGTCCTCGGTTACGTCACCTTCATCTGTAAAAGGCAGGCTGGTGTTCGGCTGCCATGTGTTCATCTGCATTTATGCCTCAAGCTCTTAAAAAACAAAGATATTTTCTTAGAAAAATAAATATAACTTTCACAAATTTAAAGCTGATGCCAAAGGAAAGAGGCAGAGAAGGAAAACATGGACAGGAGCTAATGAGAGAGATTTTTACATGGAAGGTTTTTGAGCTCAGCTTCTGAGAAATACATTGATCACCAGCCACGCCCAGTACTCTTTCTCTCCCCTTTCTACTTCTCTCTAACTGGAAGCAGCATCATGAGGGCATGATGAATAATTAACCTCTGAATGCCTCTTACTGAACCCCATGCAACAACAGCTGTCCGCTGCAGAACAGAGGGTACAGAGAAAGTCAAAGCTAATTTCATTCATTCATTCATTCATTCATTCATTCATTCATTCATTCCTGGATAGATGGATGGGTGGGTGGATGATACAACAATGAACCCATTTCAAAATGCTTAAATTTTTTAGGATTTGTTTTATCAGACGGTACAGACATTAGAGAATAAATATTATTTACAATATTTAAACAATCCAGATGTACTTGAATGCACTATAAAAGTGCAATTGTCACTAAATCCTCTCTCTGGCCAGAGGGACTCGCCGTGACAGCTGATCGTGCAGCAGCCATTGAGTTGTTGCATCCCAAATGAGGTGCAGCGTTTGTTTTGGACTGGTTAAATGCCACAAAAAGCTGGATTTGGAATGAGCTGATTTTTTCCCCCCCAGTACATGTGATGTTACATCCACACTGACCTTTTTTCAGGTCAGAAATTTAGCTAGCTAAATATCTTATTGTTGTTAATATAGTGCATACGTTGAAATAAAGTTTTAATTCGGTTCACTATGTTTTCTCCATTCCAGAGCCATGTTTCCACATACAAGAGTTTGTTGACGGCTGAGTCCTGGGTTTCTTTTGGTGTCACTTTTTAAAAGCGTACTTTACATTGAGAATGACGTTGTTCACATTGACATTCTGCTTATGTTCAAGTATAAAAAACAACATTATTTTACATGTGTGTACCAAATCGACAGGGCTGGACTGGATATCAAAAAGAAAATCAGCTTTTTAAGTGCTATAACTGAGCTGCATCTTTCTCATTCACTGTGATTTAGGAAAAATACAGCTAAGAAATGTGCAAAGACCTAAAAGGTGGTAACCAAATGTGAACACAAACAGGTGCCGTGTAATCTCAGTATGTGCTAAGCTAACTACTTAAGCTAGCTAACATTAGTCATTTGAAATCAGATGGATATTTCATCTTATATGAGGTGAGCATTAAAGCATCCTAAATTTGTGACCCTGTTTCCAACAAGGATTTCTAAACATTTTTGCGTGACTGGTAAAAGCCTAAACAATCTACTCTCACTGCTGCTTAAGTGCTGTGTTATTGACAAAATGGCACATTAACAGATGGGCTACCAGCAATTGTACCATCTAACCCTAAACCAAAAGGTCTTTCTTGATTTTCAGTATGAGACTGTGATGCTCAGATAAAAGATGATTTTTTTTTTTAAGAGTCACATCTTAACCGAGGCACCTAGCACTTCATGACTCTTCAAAAGATGCTCCGTCTATCATTAAAGTGAGCCAGGAAGAGACTGTCAGTTTAAAAGTAGGCCAGACCAGCCAGATAAGCAGTACCATAGTGACCAAAAGGAAGAGTCGGGACACTGTTTGTATCCAAACATAGATCTGCTGATGCACTATTTGTAGATCTGGAATTGGGCCACGAATGCTAGTGCTTTTTTTTTAGTCTTATCACCATTACACACCTCATGTGTGTGTTTACATGGGATGTAAACACACACATGAAACTCCAGAAAACACCATGTGACTGTTGCATGAAGATTGCATCAGGGCATGCTTTCAGAGCCAAATATGCTTATTTACAGAATATGTTAGTGTTTTGTTTTAGCTTTGTCTGCAGCGGTATATTAACTAAAGACACGTGATAATAGCAGCAACAACTTGGGTAAACTAATAATCAGCACAATGTTTTTTTGGCATGCACTCAACAACCACGTAATTACATCCACCTTTTTATTTTCTTGTTAACACAGTGAATCCACCAAACATATAGCAGCAACTGTATTTAGGAGCAAAACTGTGGTGAAAATCACTTGATGAAGCTGCAACTGTTTGGGGACGGGATAGGAGTGAGGTAACTTTAAACTTCACATGGTTGTTTGCAGTGAGAATAGAAAGACTTAATGTTGTCGAGTTAAGTATTTGCTTATTTATACCAAGTCATATTGTTAAAATTGACCAACATTATCAGATATCAAGAGTTTTCCAAATACGATGCAACAAACTGATTTGTTGACCATGATAACTTCACTGTACACCAGAGGCTTCCATAGCAACAAGACCTCAAACAAACAGACCTGAAACATCTTTGGGATCTGATGGAGTTCCACATAATGGATGTGCAGCAACCAGGTGACATGTCAATATGGACTAAAATCAGATGTAAAAACTCAGACTAGTGAATCTCTGGGACTTGTCTGCTTTCAAGAAATGTACATGAAATGTACGGAGGACTATTTGTAAGATGTAGAAAATATGAAGAAATTAAAACCGAAACTAAATGGACACACGGGTCATGTCTGAATGCGGACATTGCTGCACCAATGATCCATAGATCCATAGCAAGATCTTACAGGAAGCAATTATGATGCATTTGGTATAAACATCTGCAGATGCAGAGGTGGGGGTGGAGAAGGGTTGGGCGATTGCGGTTCCTTGCAGGTGTCTATGTAAGCATTTATAACCAGGAAAGTGCTCTAAGAGCTGCATTAATCTGATGTGTAATACAGTGTATGATGCTGGACGATGGTTAAAGATGAGCTCTTTCAAACTGCACCTGAAGATGCAGCCTACAGTCCAACATTTCTATTAGGCACTATGCAGGAAGACAGATGCAGTCCAATGTGGGGGTGTATTGATGTAGTTGTCCATAAGTAATGCAATGAAGGCCATGACTCCATTAGTACTCCCTTCCTGCACAGCCCCATCCTACCACTCCCAGTGGAAAAAGACGGTCAGGCAGATAAGCAGGCAGATACAGAAAAATAGAAAATTTTACAGACAGGGAGGCAGAAAAAAGAGGGGGATGAAAATGTCAAAGGTTGCAGCGTAAGCCGACCCACTGGCGCGCCGGGACTTCTATGTTGGGGCGGCTACATTGCAGGGAAACTGGAGATGGTTAGGAATGATGGCCGAGACGACAAGGAGAAATCTGGGGTAAAGTGTCACATGTTTGGGAAGTGAGAGAACATCTACAGCTCTGGTGGAGAAAAGATGAATGGTACAATGGCCAGAAATAGTAGAGGGAATGTAGTGCAAGATGAGCTGCGACCACGGGGGTAGTTAGTTCTCAATGAGCATGTTGTCACATTCACACAGGGGAAGTGATGAATCATAACACATTTGTTTAGATAGGGCAGAGCAGATAAAATAGTTGTTCACCAGAACATAAAAACTGAAGAAATCCCAGTAATGCAGAACCATTCAGAGATGTGGATACATTCAGATAGAAAGAGGCTATTTTTCTCCAATACCACACTGGAAACAGGCAGTATTTTTAGACCTGCGAGTATGATCCTCGTATCACGTGTTCCTTTGTCGTTTTCTGTTTTTTCTCACCTATGCTGGAACTGTTTTAGCTGCAGCAGACATCCTGTCAACATTATGCTTTAATGAAATCTCTATTTTAGTATCTTTCCATTTTCTGTTAGAGAATCTTCGCATGCTGGCCTGCACTGCAAAAACATATCTAATCATGCCTCACCTAATTCAGTCAAAACCAAAATGCCAAAGCTAAAGAATATTTTAATTGGAGTTTCTTTTTAAAAAATACTTGGTTCAAATTCAAGACGTGACAATGTGAATTTAAAGGTGTTGCTGAACAATTTTCTGAAGAAAATGTGAACATCTCTCGCATGGTCACCAATGCCTGATGAGACCATCTTTTCTTAAAAAGAGAAGAAAAGATTTTGAATTGCAACAATGGAGGACATTGAGCCAAAAATGCACACCTCTTTACGCTGAGAGTGGGTAAACTGTACACAGTCAACGACAGCAAGTACGGTTTTGGTGAACCTCCTCTCATCTGCAGCTTGCCCAGACGCAGTGGTTTGCAAATATATTCACACCCCTGAGAGTTTTTCACGTTTTGTCTCTTTATAACCATAAAATATGAGCATATTATTTTGTAATTTTATGTCAATGACCAATACAAAGGAATTGCACTGATCCTTTGTATTGGAATGGCAGAATACAGTTGATTTTAGCGATCCCCTGAAACAATGTCTCTCTTTCTCAATGTCACATGCTGTTTTTATTTTTATTTTAATTTAATTATGTAAAGCACTTTGAAATGCCTTGCTGCTGAAATGTGCTATACAAATAAAATTTGATTGATTGATTGATTGATTGATTGATTGATTGATTGATTGATTGATTGATTGATTGATTGAATACTATTTGCTGTAATTACATGTAGAGGTTTTTGAGGGCATGTGTCCACCAGGTTTGAATTTCTGGAGAACTACATTTTTTAATTTTGTTTCTCCGGCTGTGTATTTAGGGTAAATGTCAGGAAGGTGAACTTTCACCCCAGTTTCAAGTCTCTAGCACAGGGGTGGGAAACTCTAGGCCTAGAGGGCCGGTGCCCTGCAACTTTTAGATGGATCTCTAATTCAACACACCCGAGTCGAATAATGAGGTCATTAGCAGGACTCTGTAGAACTTGACTGCTCTTAGGAGGTGATTCAGCTATTTCATTGAAGTGTGTTGGACCAAGGAGACATCCAAGAGTTGCAGGACACCGGCCCTCGAGGACCGGGATAGCCCACCCCTGCGTTACCTACATAGCTAGTGGGAAACTACAAATGGGAAGCATACAACTAATAAGTATTCTATTGGTAGACTCTCCCACACGAGTTGTGAATCTCTGCTGCTCCTCCAGAGTTACCAGATCAGACAGTTTAGGTGATCCGTCATGCCTGGGCAGATGTGCAGTTGTGTAATGCTCTTTATATTTCTGACCAATTTCCTGCCACATTGCAATATGCTATTTTCTGTTAGTTCAACACATACGACACATTAAAGTTTGACCATTATGTGGTCATGCGACCACCACATATGGTGGTTGTATACAGTTCTTTTAATGCATGTAACCTGTCCACATATTAAGCCCAGTTTTCATGCTCTAATAAAACATAGCATCAGCTGCCAAAATTGGATTTTCACCTGAAAAGAATCAAATTCCTCAAGACTCTACTGTCCCAAATAAAATCTGCAGGCAAACCGGGTATATCAACACAATCTAAATCATGCAAAGGAGGAAATCCCAAATAAAAGTTAATAGAGGCAGAACAAATTTATCTGTATGTAAGATAGAGAGAAAAAAGACAAATTTGATCTTAGTGTTTTTGATTAACCTAAGATTCCTAGAAAGTTATCTAAATATTTCACTACATGTTCCTATATGTTACATGGTTACACGGCAGACTCAGCTTATGACCTACTTTATTCCAAGCATCACCATTCCAAGCTGCAAACCAAGATGTTTTACTGTTTTGACATTTTTACTTTGTTGACTCCTTTAATGTATTCAACCTCCAGAGATGCTCTTCTACTTTACATCAACGTAAAAAAGCAACTTTGGATAAAGGATTTCATATGTTGAGTTAGTTTCTTTTACTAAGAAAGAAATAAGAACTAAATGCCCCAGTTGCCGCCTCCCAGGTGTTCACCAGAACACCTGTCTGGGTAGAGATGACTATGCTTTTTCCTTTCTGATATTGCAATCCATCAATGTGTCCGATCTCAAGAACCCCACCCTGTAATGAGAGCCAAAAATGTGTGTCTGTGTGTGTAGCACTAGAGTCCATTACTGAAATCATATTAGCTTCAGAGAGTGCACTGAGGGAGGAAGCAAACCTTCACCATCTCTCCTGGCTCACATTCACCAGCCAAACATGCAGATTACACAATCACGAGTGGATGAGAACTAGACATGGTCCAATAGAATCTTTCTGTACCCTAACCCTTGGGGAGAATTACATTTTTACTGGACTTACAAATGTGCAAACAAAAACGTGCTCTTACCAGCCATTCTATTAGGTATGCCTGTTCAAATGATTGACATAGCAACTCAGCCAATCTCACGGCAGCAGATCAAGTGTCTGAAGGAGGTGAAGACAACTTGCTGAAGTTCAAACAGAGCAAGGGCTCATATAAACCGGATAATAACAGATTGGAAAAATGTTGACTGGACAGATTACACTTGGTTTCAGCTGCAACATTCAGATGTTGCAACAAGCGGGTGTAAACACCAAGAGAAAATGGATGCATCATCCTTTGGTCAATGTTTCTGACTGGTGGTTTTAGTGGATAGTATTGGTAAGGTTTTCTTGGCACACTTTGCTTTCATTTGTGCCATAATTGATGCCTAATGGAAAGATCTCCATTTAAGTTATTTTTTGACTGAAATCTGACCTTTACTATAAATGAATGTATGAATCCATTACTTGCTAACCTATGACATGGGTTTTTGTTTTGACAATGATCATTAAACATTCAGCAAAAGCAAAGCTGTTCAGTTCTTGAGCCGACACGTTTATCCATACGGTAGTTTTGATTTGGGAAATATGGTTGATTGACCAGGGAAGAAAACCTTGGGTTCAGCTGAGGACTTTTTATGAAGGCATTTTTTTTCTGGTTAAAATGTTATCTTTCAGTTTTTTTTCCCAAAACCAAACAAGTTATCTATTGTTTATTTACACGTCCTGCTGGTGGGGAGTAGTGTCGCCCACCAGTATTCTGTACAATGTAAGCATTGAAAGAAAATGACTGTACACCATGAATGGCTAAAGTTATCAGATTTGCAGCTTCTGATTTGGTGCTTCAGTAAAGCACTATTACATTTCTTATAAAGCAATTGGGGTTACATCAGATCAACTATGGCACTAAATCTGAAATACTTAGACTGATTGTTTTACACTGCACAAATAGCATGAAAAATGTAATTTGAGCTTTATGAAACTTTTATTCTATTTGCAAAACCAATTGGTATTTTCAGAGCTTTTTTGCATTACGACCACCTTGGATTTCTGGCTGGGGCGTAGAAGGTGCCCCTTCTGGCAGCGAGCAAGAACCACCCTTGGGCAAACACACAGAAATATACACACAAATAATGTACCATGCCGAAACAGACTGAGCATCCCAACAAGGACAGAGGGCAACATGTAAACAAAAATTGTATAAAATTATTCCTGGTCAGTCCCCAGATAGGATTAACCTGGAATATGCTTTATGAAGACAAAAAAGTAAATAACCCAAATTCTGACTGTCCGGATAAGTGACAAGTGTGAGATAACTATATATTTACAGTAAAGCCACGGTTTGAACACAATTAAACAAAGCTAATTTAAAAAAGACTTTTGCAGATGTGCAGATGATTATTTCCACGGCTTTAAACTACAGCCTATTTTAATTTGTTTAAACATCACTTAAGCAGCTCAATTTAAGTATTTTGTGAAAACAAATTACGTTTTCGACAAATAAGGAAATCTGACGTTTTATTAGCAGCTAATTACATGTAGCAAAGTGAGTTCGAGGATGATCATGGTGTTTTCTCACACGGCAACGCCTTGGAGAGCCCTGCCTAAGCGCAGAGCATCAGCAGGGATGTTTACACGGCTGACTGGGCCGGTCAGTGCAGAGAGAGCAGGCTACAGACAGACACCCACCTGCCGTATGCGGTTCTGGTGCAGCGGCAGTGGAGGTCCACCCTCCGGGGACGTGTTGCTCGAGGAGGCCCGTTTGGAGTCTCGGTCGGAGCCGCAGCCGCCGCCCCCGGAGCGACTTCCTTCAGGGCTGCTTGACATTCCGTCTTGGGCTGACTGCCAGTAAAAAAAAATATCGGTGCGGTCAGTGAGGGTCTTTATGCCGGTGCAAGGTGGATGTGTGCGGGCCTCAGCATGCACGGAGCTCGGCGGGGCCCCGCGTCATTCTGCGTCGTCAGTGAGAGTCTGTGATGACAAAATGTGAAGAAGAAAAAAACAAACATATGAGGCGATTGCTCTAGACTGAGAGCAAGGAGAGCGCTCTCTCTGCGCAGGGATGCTCCCGGTGTGCAGCTGGAGCCTGCGCATGTACGTGTGTGCGCGCGGGAACGCGCTTCCTTCTGATGCGCTTTCCCGAAACTCCGCAGAATCCGTGCTGCCTTCCAAGACAATCGGACATTTCATTAACGCCCTTCGATTGACAAGGAACCTGGAATTTTTATGTAGTTAACTTTCTTCTATTTGGCCTATTTGCTTGAAACTAATGTTTGTACACAAATTAGAGCTTTGTATATCGCAAAAAATTGGATTTATAATAATAATAACAATAATAAATCATTAACAGCTGCTTAAATTGAGCAAGATGGCATCCTTATTTTAGCGTGTGTTTGTATTTTCTCTATTCAGGTGTTATACGTGCACTTACTGTGCAGTGAAGTTTGCAATTGTACGAGTTCACTTTTCAAACTGTAACTGGAGTTGGACTTGCTTAGCCTGTGCCATCTTAGCATCTTTCAACCTCCAACTGGGCCTGGAATTCTTCACTAAACTACATATTTAATGAAGGTTGACAAGATCAATACCAAGATCTTGAAAGCATAGGAAAAAAAAGCGCCTTCAAGGGGGCATGAAGTCATTTAAAACGATCATGATAAGAAAATCTTTAAAGTGGAGTTGGTACATAAAATCTAATAGCGAGAATTTTATTTAATCTTTTAGTTCTTAATGGATAGATCTGATGTGTAAAGCAAAAAAGCAAAAAAATGTTGAAAATGGTTGTAACAACTTCATCTTTCCGTTTTTAAGTTAACTAGAATTTAGTATGCCATAACTCGTGGGTCATTTCATGTTTAATTTATAAAGTTTTTGAGAATATTAAACTGAAAACCGCACAATTATAAACAATATCCTTTGTAACAAGCTTGTTTTCAGATATTTTCCATTAAACAATGAACTTGCAGTCTAGTTTTTATTAAAACCTTTTCTTTACTGCAGCCATAAATAGTTTTATTCAATCATGGTGGATTGTGAAGTTGGGCTACATGAGGATCCCTCGATTTTTCCACTTGGAACTTCAACTTTTAAATATTTCTTTTTGAACAGAACATTTCAAAGCATAAAAATGTATTGATGTACCAGTGATTGGTTGTGTTCTACAAAATGTGATTTTTTTTTTTTCTAGCCCAATAAATGCATGAAAACTCAACTGCCACTTTTGGTGGGAAAAGGTATGTTTTCATGCATAGATTGGGAACAAACTTACTTGAATTCAAAATCACTACAGTAAAATCAGCCGCACATTTGTTCTTTTATGGGTCAAGTTTATTATTGCTGTTTGAAATAAAGTTTAAAATTTTGACAGTCTGTGCACCAAAGCAAAAAGTAAACCCATTAACATAATACTGATTGCTGTAAAGAACAGGGAGATCTGTTGAGATTATGGGACACTATGGCATCTGCAGTCAGTAATTTTATGGCAGATATCATGATGCTCATTTTAGCTGTAGCCACTGACAACACTGTCTTCCGTTTCTATTACAATGTATTAAAATAAAATTTCCCTACCCAACATAGACCAATTAGATGAAGTATTCACCAAGCGAGCACCAAGAGACAACATCTAAAAATATAAAGACTTTATTACACATGTAAATTTAACAATATATCACTGAAATGATTCCATAAACAACAGCAGCAAGAGAATCACTAAAAAGCATTAACCATGACAAACACCAGTAATCAAATATACATGGCAGGAAAGCTTATAAGAACCAGAATGAGAACTTCTAATGGACTGCTGAGTCTTATTTTATTGTGCAGAGAGTTGGTCCAAGTTGTCATGGCTGCGACTGCTCAGATGGCTCTCCAAAATTTCCCCAAACAAATTCCTTTTCAGCAAGCTGTAGGCCATTGGTAGAAGTTGCTTGACAACCTTATGAAAGTACTGGAGGAAAAAAGATGAACAAGATTAACAATTGTTTGCACTCCAGGTGTAAAGACTTAGTGGAATTCAAGTATTATCTTGTGTCAGAGACATTTTTTTTCCTATAATGTTACATGAGGTTAACAATTATCTAAACTGTAAGTGAATTATTACTCCAAGGTTGTAATGGGGTTGCTGTTCTTCAACTCACATGCGATCCATAACAAAAAAGGTCAATTCCAAGTTCGTAGCCCATTCCATAGTCGCATTCGTCATTAGCAAACTGAACAAATGTCATCATCTCCTGGATCGGTCCAAAGGCTTTGACACGTTCCTCATCATTCCGAGCTTCTGCAATGGCTTTACAGATCTTCTTGAGACCAGCTAGTAGAAAGATGTGTAAAGAAATACATTTAAAAGTTCACATAAAAAGAATATATCAAAGAAAAACTTTTTTTTTAAAAAAGGTTACCATCTGTTTCTGGTAGTTCTCTGTATCCTACATCATTCTTGTCCACAGGCACAACAATTCCAGCACCATGGAAGGTCTTGGTAACAACCTGCAGTATTACAGAGAAGGAGGAGATTAATATCTGAGCTCTATTTTAAAGCAAGCTATGTGAAGGTTGTACACATATTGCTTTTGAAGATTGGAAATAACTATCATTTATTGTTGTGATACTTATTTCCTTACAAGAATTATGAATGAAGGAAAATGACAAACACAAATGAATAAGTGAAAAGAAGCACAGGTAAGGTTTGGAAAGTTTGGAGTAATGAGCCAAAGGAAAAAGAAGAGATGAAAAGGGAAGGAATGAACGAGATCTCAAAGAATGGATAAGAAAAGGTTGATGGATGCAGTACTTAGACAGGAAAAAAGTTTGGAAAAAATAGTCTTCCATACTTTTTAAGACTATGAAGGAACCTGGTTTGAGAATCACCTTTCTGTCCCGCTGCTTCATGCTTTTGGTCTTCTGCTCTAAAGAAAAGCCTAATGTCTCAGCCTGGTCTCTCAGCTTTGACTCCAGGCTTTCCAAAGCCTCTTCTTCTGCTCTTTTACCATTTCTCTCTTTCTTCTTCCTCAGCAAATGCAGGCTAAAGAAGAGATGCAAGAAAAGTATTTCAAAGACAGAATTAAATATGAAAAAGAAACGGTATGAAATCACATTTTTTTCCACAGCTGATTATATGGAGAATAATGTGGTTTACTTACTAAACAGCTGCAAAGATGTTATCTCCCATTTGTGTTATGTTGCAGCCCTTCTTGGCATGATTTTCCCCAACAAACGAAGGAAGAGTGTCTGGGCTATCTCTGATGTTTTGACAGTTGAACAATTAAAATAACTACAACTTATTCTGCTCATAGGTCTAACTTTAGCCAACATATTAATCTCTGCAAAGCTACAAGACTTTATTATGTATATATGCATGTATTATGATACCTGTAGTATCCCATGTGATGCTGGGAATCCTCACTCCCTTTGAGAATTGTCTGAAACTCTGGCGGGTCATAAAAATATCTCCAATGCAGATGAAAGTTGGGCTGAGGATTCTTGGGGTTTCTGTTAGCTCCTGCCAGAATGTCGAAAGGGCCGACCAGCTGCAGACCCAGCGTGTCTTTCACGGCACCTAATCGAAAGTGTGTTGAGACAATCAGCGTAAGATCACAGACAGAGAAGCTAAAATAATTTCTAGTTCTGACATTTTTTCAATTTAGACTTGCATACAACATCATACTGATTTCCTCCCCCCCTCAAAAAAATATGCTCAGGAATTAGCCTCTTTTCAGATCTTTGTTACGGTTTCAATTGTTTGTTGAGCCTTTCAGCTGATTGCGAGGAGTAAAGATCAGATCTAGTTCATGGATTGAAAATATGGGCTGAACAGGGGTCTTTAAAATTATTTTGCTTCTACGTAGTCCAAGTCAGGAGTGTCAAACCCATTTTTGTTTTGGGCCAAATTAATATCATGAAAGCTCTTAAAGGGTCAGTTGTGGCAATTTGTTGATTTTGTGTGAATTTCAACAATAATTCTCAAGAAACTGGAAGAACTGAATGATGTAATTTGGCATTAAACAGATAAAAACTGCATTGATTTGATTAATAACATGATATTTAAGCACATTTAATGTTTAGTCTAGAATCAAGACAGCCACATAAAAAGCTATGGCGGGCCAGATTTAGCCCGTGGGCCTTGAGTGGTCTAAGTCAACATAAAATAGTGATAGCTATGATAGTACAGCAGTACTATTAGTTCCAAAAACCCTGGAGAGAACAACAGGGTCTCTGACAACATTCAGAGACAACGGAGAAGCAAAGCAATGGTTTAGCACAAGTATAAACTATTGCATTTAATCACTGCATATACCACAGGGGTTGTCAGGACTGAGCTCCTTGCAGAAGTCCCAGAAGTGGTAGAGATCCTCTGGCATGTGAAAACCATACAGCTGAGCCAACTCATCACGTTGCTCTGCACCGACTCTTGATGAAAGCATAGCTTTAGGTTCATCAGCTCGGGCTTTCTTCACCTGTCCATTGGCTGAGCACGACTCCTAATGAAGAAGCAGAGAAATCCACAATGACATACGTTCAGTTAAATTAGTTGGATGTGTTTTGTTGCTGTATGGCGTCCAGAACTTTCGAAAACTTTTTCACACTTCAACCACAGCATCCAATGAACTTTGGAGGGTTTTTTAGGCAACAGATCAGCATACAGTAGGACAAAATTGGAAAGTTGTTGAAAAAAGCTTGATGACTCTCTCCTTTTACAAAACAAAGAAAATAGAGGTGTGCATTTGAAGAATCTGAAATCAGTTTTTCTTAATATCGGTATTTTTTCCAAAATTGGAAAAATATTTACCAATTAGATTGTTTTTTGTCATTTGTGAATGTTTAGAGTGTAGTGGACTATAGAAGGCTGGCGGTCCTTTTCATTGTGAGCCTCTGCGAGCCCACACATAACCTACTGAACAGGGGTTATTTTGCACATTCTGCCATCTGCACTGTGTTAGGAGTAAACACCTGGTTGGTCTGCATCGTTTCTCTACCTCCAGCACGTCAAAGGCCATTCTAATAATCAGCCTGAATTACATACAGGTGGACTCTGCTTACTAATTAGGTGACGTTCAAAGACAGCGGGACTCACCGGATTTTAATAAGTATCAACACGAACGTGTTCTATACGTAAAACCACTCATTATTTCCTTCCACTTTATTATTACTTGCCACTTTGGTTCGTCGTTCACACACAAAAAAATCTAACAAAATACCAGACACTACAGTTTTAACTCTGTAGCCTCTCTCTGTGCTCAGAGTAGTAAACTGTGATATACCCGATATGTGAACTTCTTAGGAAGAGTTGAGGGAAGCCTATGAACACGTATTAATTCAATTATGTAAAAGTTTTAGCTCGTAACAGACCATTTGTAGTCTTTGATAAACAACATTAACCATGGAAACATCCCCCTACCGCAATCCAACAGGCTAACTGACGAGATTTGCTAGTTAAAAAGGGAGGCTATCTAGTAATTATCAACACGAACAAATGTGGAACAGTGTGTGAAGCACCATTAAAATGACGTGACCAGTGCTGCAGCAGCACTGAGCAGGGAAGCTGCTGCCATGTTGGCTCCCACCGCTGATGCTCACTCAGTGCATCACACACTTCTGCCATTTGCGCTTAATAATAGATGCAGTTTCAGTATTTTTGTATTCATAACCAATACGTGTCTTAACCTCGTAAGTCCATCTTCTAAATGGATACTTAAGATGGCAGTCAAATGTGCTTAAATGAGGTTAAAATTACCTGATTTGGTTTGGTTTTTCTTTTTGCGCGCCCTGTCATTTTCTTCCTCTTGTCTCTCTGTCGTCGTCTTCTTCTGCAGATTTACTGAAGCAGCAGCAACCTAAGTTAGGTAAACGTAGCGCCCCCAACAGATTGGATCGGGGAGGTACTTTTTCCTCATAAAATATTGCACTGGGATGGAGGATTGCAATAACGCCGCCGCAGCAGTGAGCGAATTCAAGAAAATGTTTTATAATTTTATATATAATTTTATATATTTATAATAATTGTACATATATTTATACATTTATATAAATAAGCACATCTACTAAAATAAAAATAATTAAATGTAGAATATCTCTAAAAAGTCCAATATTTTTTTGTCCGGGATTTGTTTGTGTAGTAACTTGATGCACTGACTCCAGCCTCAGTGCCGTCTTTGTGAAGCTACTACAAATTGTTAAATAGATTTTGTTTGATAATCCTCTCAAGGCTGCAACTCTCCCCATTGCTAGTGCAATGTCTTCTATCACACCTTTTCCTTCTGTTAAATTTTTTGTGAATACGCTTTGGTACAAAATAGCAAAGATCTTTCGTAATTTACCCTCATTGTGGAGGGTGTCAATGACTGTCTTCTAGACATCTATAAAGTTAGCAGTCTTCCCTATGATTATAATATCACCAATACCTAATATATATACATTAAAATGCTTTGTTGAAATTAATGTTATGTAAAACTCAAATTCTAATTATAAAAATGATAAAAGTGACCACAAATCAGAATTTTACTTTCTAAAATAGGAGACAAAACATTGGTAGCTTTTTTCTCGACATCCTTATGTTTTGAAGAGTTTGCTATGTTTGTAGATAACGCTTTGCAAACTGATTAATGACACTCTCTCACCAGCTTCAGTTTGCATCTCTACAAGGTCTTCTGATTTTATTCTGGGATTGATTTGAACATTTCACACCAAAACACATTTGTGTCTGGGACAAAGAAACTGTCTCACTCCAAAACAGTATGGTGGCTGCAAATTTGTATGGTGTTTATTCTTACATAAAGTTGTTTGACCACAATAATGTGACAGCTTGACCCGATGGAAATTGTACCAAAGTTTGAACAAGTCTTCAATTCTGTTCATATCTTGCCCGATTTCTTATTTCTACATAATTTCACACAAGGAAATTAAAATACACCCAGAAGCATTCCCCCCAATTACCTCAAATGTTGTGAATTAACTTTGTCACAATAATTGTCATCTGGGCTTTCACAATTTTAAAGTTTATCAAAGCACAGACAAACTTGTTAATAAAAAATTCTTCCCCTCATTCTGGCATTAGGCGTGTAGATAGGTTTTGTAATCCCAACTGACTAAACAAAAAAAGCTAGTGCAAACAAAAACAAGTTTATAGATTCCTGTAGCTCAAAATTCAGGTGTAGGTAGAGGAATAAAAATAAGCCTACTGGCAATGGGTTCCAGATTCATTTTCAGTTCTGAGGTGCCCGAAAATGTTTCAAAATATCATGTGTTTTGTTCTTTTGCCAATTGTTCAGCTCCTCTTTCTGTCTCTTCCTCTTCAATTCTTTAAGTTTCAAAGTGTAAACTGCAGTTGTCTTCAAGCTTTCCTTCCCGTGTGCCTTCAGCAAGATGCAACCAGTTTTTCCTGTTCTTCTTACAAGCATTCACCAATGGAGAGCAGCTGTCGAATAATTTTGACACAGCCTGAGTTGAACACAGAGAGAGAGAGAGAGAGAGAGGATGGATGGGTAAGCAAAGATTCAATTAGAGTGAAGTAACAAGAGCGTAGAAGATGTTACTTAAATATAGTTCCTCGCAAAAGTTTTCATACTTATTGAACTATTCTACATTTTGTCATGATGCAACCATAATCTTTATCGGAATTTTATGCGATAGACCGACAATGCTTTACAAACCAATTAGCTCAAACTTTGTGACTGGCATGCAAAATGTTTTACGTAAAGGGAAGCTAACGCTACATGTCCCCTAAACATTCAGTCCCCAGAGTAAGACATTACTGTGGCAGCAGCATGCTGCGGGGATGCTTTAGCAGATAAAGGCAGGAAGGCTGACGGGAAGATGGATGGAGCTAGATACAGTATATTCTTGGGGGAAATCTATCAGAGGCTGCATAAAACTTCAGACTAGGCCAGAGGTTTGCCTTCCATCCAAACAACTAAAAAACACACACCCAGAGCTACAATTTCATTAAATTTGCTACTTGGTTTGATCTATTACATCAACTTCTAATAAAATAAATAGAAATTTGTAGTTACAATTTGACCCAAACTAAAAAAAATGTTTAAAAGCTATGAAAACTTGAGCAAAGCTCAAACCTTGTACAGAGGGAAGCAGATCTCATCGATGTATTCAACCTGCATGTATGGCAGACGGGTGCTGTTTTCTCTGTCCATTACGTCCTGATGAGGAAGAAGTTAAACTAGCATCTAATATGGATGTATTCGTTTAGAATACATCCATATTCTCGGAGAATATGGATGTATTCTAAATGAATACATTCATATTCCATCAGAAAAACAAAATCAAAATACAACAATAAAAATCCTTTTAACTCAGTTTTGTCCAAAGTGCAGTCACCATGTTGTCAGTTTACTATACTATCTCATAAATAACTATTTAATAGATTGTACCACAAAACAATGCAAAAAATTTGTGAAGTTTTGTTAACAATATCTGTATTACATTGTTACTGTACCATAAACTCCTGATGAAGTGCAACTTACAATAGGTTTGGTTTTAAATTCCTCTCTCTCTTTGTCCCCTTGAGCAAAGAACTCCATGGCAACAAGGTTGGCAATCTGAAAGGAGAAGAAATGAAGGTTAGAGCAAGTAGTAAATCAAAAAGACTGTGTTTGTTTATGTAATCAGAATTTTCTGAGACCTACCCTTTTTTGCTCGGGCCAAGGCTTTGTGATGGCAGATAGATCACTAGCTGTCATCAGCATTGATCTGTCAGGTAAATTAATAACATAAAAGACAACTCTTCACTCTCTGTTGCTATACACATAGTTATAAATGACTCTCAAATGAATTATCTTCACTCTCACCTCAGCAAATCTCTTTGTTTCTCACTCCTCCAGTTCACCCTGCTTTTCTCAGCAAGAGAAAAAAATTCTCCTCTTCTTCTACAAACAGCACAGTAAACAAATTTATGAGGGCTTAGAATTATTATCATGTAAGTGCCAGACCTCTTCCTACTTAGACAACTTTTTTCCAAACATACTGCATGTAGATGTTAAGATTAGTAGCAAGGATTGCCCTTTTGATCATGTGCAGTACAGCTCTATGGTCCTCATCTGATAAGTTGCTGAGGATCTGGCTCCCCTAGAAGAGAATCAGAGAGAGACTAAGAGAGGAAGACAAATAATTTAAAAAGAGACAACTAAAAAAGTTGAAGAAATAATAATAATAATAAAAAAAAAAACAAAACAAGGAGATCAGATTTTACGGTGTTATTCAGAATGAAGATGCACAGGTTGTAGTGGTGGTTCTCTAACGAGGAGTGACCGTACAACTGAGCTAAAGGCTGCTGAGACCTACAAGACAGAAAACACAGCGTAAAATGCTTTGCAAAAGTACCCAGACTCTTTAAATGTTTTCACATTTTGTCATGTGATAGACCAACAAAAAGTAGTGCATAATGGTGAAGTGAAGAGAAAGGATACACATTGTTTTGGCAATTCAGTATTGATGGAAGGTGAGATCCTCTGGACCGGTCTTAAATCTTTTGCAGGGTCCAACAAGTTTTCTCAGAAATGCATTTCTTAGCTGAGGCTGAGAAAAAAAACTAGGATGCCCATCTCCCTAATTGCTAGTTTTACCACTTTAATTAAAAAAAACTTAATTGAGATGCTTCTTATAGGCGTCAACAAGTGTTTGACATTGGTCTGAGGTCAGCTTATTCTATTCCTCACTTCCAGCTGAGAGATGTTTGAGAAGTTTCTTGCATGTACAGTCTGTTTACCATCTCCCAAAACCTCAATAAAATCAAGACCTGGAGTTCATCTTAGACCATAAATTTCCATTTTATAATTTCGAGCCAGCCTTTTATACATGTTCAGGTATGTTTTCTGTCATTGTCATGTTGCATGACCAGGTTCAGTCACGCCTTTAATTTTTCTACAGATCTTTCATTTATCTTAAGCGCCATCTGATATGTGGTAGATTTCCATTATGTTGAGCTGACCGAGTCCTGCTGCAGCAAAGCATTCCCATATCATGACACCACCACGTCTATGGTGGCGTCTTCTTCACTGTTGGTATGCAGTTCTTGTTGTGGCATGCTGATTTTAGTTTAGTCTGGCGTCCAATAAGACAGAGAACGTAATTCCAGAAATACTGGTCTTTGGCTACATTCTCTGGATTTCATACAATTGCATATCATTAACAGCAAGCATTAGTGCACTGTACTTGGTCTCATGACAAAATTTTGGAGTTTTTCTTTGACTTATTTTAGAATCATGGAGTTTGACACAAGGTGAACATGTACCAGATTGCAAAACCTCTGGCCTAAGCAGCCAGACCAGGGCATGTTGACAGTTGTTTTGTAGACTATCTTCCATGTCTTGGGTTTAGATGAAGGACTGAACAGTCGTCCATAGAAGGTTGAACTTTGGACAATGTTTCTAAGCTTCTAACAACTTGTGTTCCTCGGTCTCCACGATGCTTCTCACTAATGTCCTCGAACAAACTTCATTGGCTGCACAATATCTTATTTATGGCTATCAGGGAACATGGTGATCAATGCAAATGCTCACCACTGTTTTCAGATTTGCATTTAGGATTTAGAATATATAGATTTATGTAGATTTTTTAAATAGGGAAACTTGCAATCACTTCTCTTCCACAATTTTGCTCTAATTTGTGTTGGTCATCATCACATCAAATTCCAGTAAAATATATCCAATTTTGTAGAAATAATATAACAAACAAAATGTGAAAGTGTTTAAGAAGTATTAGTATTTATGACATATAACTGCTTATTTGAAAAATAAATTGAGTTGAATGAAAAAAAAAAGTTCACCTTTCTATGTAGGAGTTGCTAACTCCTCTGTGGTCAATGTCGTGGTTCAGGGTGGCTATCATCAAAGCTAAGATCTCCAGCCGAGAAAAAATTTTCTGAGACACAAAGACATTAAAAGGAAGACCAAAATAATTGAATATAATCAGCTTCATTTTTCTTGTCCCATGTATGAGAAAATATTTTCTTTTTCATGTTTGAGCCAATCTCTGTGTAGTCTGTATACATTTTGATCAAATCAGATGAGCAAAAACATACATTTTATTTATTTTATTTACATCAGACTTACCTCCCCGTAACCCCCCAGAAACTCCCTGCCATTTCCAGCTGTCTATATCTGCTTCTTATTATTGCAAATCAATAATAACTGCATTAAATCTTTGTTTATTGAAGAAATGATCCAAAAATTGTAATATTTAGATGCTCTTCAAACAATAGAAATAAAGTAGAAGAAAAAAAAAATCAGACAAAGCCGCATCTGATATTCACTCAGATTTATGTTCAAAACGGCTATTATTCTTCTGATGGTAAACTCTGACAGTCAAAGTTTACAATTAGTCAAAAGACTGACTGTGGATACAGTGACTGTCATTCAAATGAATAAACCATCTGTTAACTTCATGTGTACACACACTATTGTACATATAAAAAAACCCAATCATATACCTAATCATATTTATTAATTTATTAGTCTACAGGTGTGACTCATACATTCACTCACCTGTAGCCGATCTGTTGCCATGAGCATAGCAAACATACTTTGAGCAGTGCTCAGTGCATGGCTCCAGTTGTGATAAGGAATGTGGCTCCTGTAGCCACGTCTCACAGTGAGGACCCATTGACAAAGGCTCTGTACAGGAACGAAAGGTGACTGACAAATTGGTATTATGGCGTAGAGAGAAGGAAATCTGCTTTACAAACTAAGCTTGCTTTAATAGAAACAAAGCAGATCAGATACCTTGTAATCAATGTTGAAGTCCTGCACTAAATTCAGGTCCAGAAACATTCGAACTGTGGCCTGAGTGGTGGCGTCTTCTGGTAGGCCAAAATCAGAGAAATGGAAGTCCAAAATATTCAGTGATTCTGCTGATGGGATTGTGGTCTCCTGCAAAACCAACACCATCATCACCACCACACACAAACAAACAAATGTGCATTTTATTTTTGTAATCAAAAAACATTGCTTAATAGCCAGAGGGGAGTGTTTTTGTTAGGTGTAGGTTTTTTTTGTTTGTTGTAAATATCATCAGTCAACATGTAGATTATACTTTGAAAGAAAGAAAGGAACAAACAAACAAACAAACAAACAAAAAAGAGAAATCACCTGCAGTGCCTTAATGTCCTCTTGTGCTGCAGTGAGGTGGTAGGCAAGAATCTGCAAGATTAACATAAGTAAATTTAAACATTTGCAAACAAAGTAAGAAACATGCTCTTCTAATACTCAGAACCACAATTAAAAACATTTTTAAACTCATATTACACATCATGAAAAGAGGCAACAATGCCAAAAACTACACCCGTGTATGGCATATTTATGAATTAATCTGAGCACATTTACTGTACTCTCCAGGGAAAAGAGTTAGGGATAACCGTCCTACCTCTTCTGTAACCTCTATGCTGGCCCTTCTCACTTCAGTGATCTGGACAGCTTGAGCATACTGCAAGGCCAGGCCACAGTACACAGCCAGATCCTCCAGGAGTCGCTCATCGTATCGATTAAAGGGTTCCAGCTCATTTGAGTCTCTGGTCTGTTTGTTCATGAGCTGGCACACAGCTAAATGACAGAAAAACAGACACTGAGCAACTCAGGATGTTTAATAGTGTTCAGTCTTTAGCAGAAATAAAGACATATATTTTTATGTTTGTTTTTTGTTCATTTTTTGATCAAACTATACTTCAAACTTTGATCGTCCCTCCATAATCATTTTAAATAAAAGTAAGTGATAAATATATAAAATCAAGAAACTTACCAATAACGTTTTCTGACCTTTCATTTCTCACAGGGCAGCAGACGATACTCCTCTCTGATTCAACAGCGCTCTTTGCCATGTTAACAGTTTTTGTAGCCCTCACTGTTTCACAAGCATGTGACGGATCTATAGCACTGATGTCATGCTCCCTAAAAAATAATATAGACACAGGATTTTTTTTTTAAACAGAAAATCTAAAAATGAAAGATGTTAAATTGTCAACAGGTCTCATTGTCTGTAGGACATACCTTCTGTAGATCTGGCAAGTTGATCCAAACTCTTCACACTCCAAGTGTATCACACATGAGAATATGATCTATGGTAAAAGCCAGAAAGCAGCAGGAAATACAATGTTGTATGATATAAGTTGTATGATATAATACAAACCTGACATGTGGATCTCAAAACCACTAATAAAATGCAAAATATGATGTTAATTAGAAGATCAACCTGATCGTCCTTTGTGACTGAGGTTTGGTCACTGGGGATGAAGATAGTGCAGTATTGAGCATGCGTGAAAGGCATGATTGTGGCAGCCATCTTGCTCAACAGAACCTCAAAAGAATGATGCTCCCTTGATAACACCTGTGCCATTTCTATCAGAGCCTAAGAGACACACAGATATACAGCATGCATGAACATTGAGGGGTTTATTACGTGGACACACAATAGATGACATGTTGCTACCTGGCTGCGCTTAGCCTCTTGTCTTGAACTCTCATACAGCTGGATGTTTTCCAGAACCATCCCCAATACATCCATATGATTGGACAGTACCTGAGTAATAAAATTTAATACACAGTTTTTCCCAGGCAGGAATTGATACATATTCTAACAAAGACTGTCATCCACTGGTTCCATTTCTCACCTTTTCATCCATGAAGGTAAAAGCAGGATGGCAATCACAGGCTTTTCTTTTGTTGATCATTACCACCACACCCAACACCTAAGAAACAAATCACATAACTCATTGTTATGCAGTATTGATAGAACTTCAGGTGCAAAATCAATACACAAATAGAACTGTGATGAATGTTACCTCTCGCCTGTGGTTCTTGATAGGAACACTCAAAACCGTCCTAATCTTTAAGCACCGTTTACTGTCTTCTTTGAACCTGGGATCCTGGTGACAGAAGTAAACAAATAAAACAAGTCTTACAATATTATTTCCGAGGGTCTCACTTATTTTAAAAAACATATGCATGTAAGACATGTACAGAAAAACTGCATGTGCTAGATATTTGTGTAATTTGGCAACAGAATATATTACTTATTAACCAACCTCCATGTAGAAACATTTTGACAGTATGCAGGCACATTGAGCCTTGCAAAACGATTTGTTCACTTTGAACACTTAACAACCAGAAGCCTTGAGGGATTTAACTTGAATTTTATCTGGGAGGCAAACACAAAGAATCATGCTTTAGGGAGTTGTACAACTTCTCTGTACAGCTCTATATAGAGAAGCTGTACATAGTCAGTGGGGAGTGGTAAATACTGGGCAAACCCTGAAGTAAACCAGTTACAGGCTGCAGAACACTTAAGATGTTACAAGCTTCTGGCTGTATGCCTTGAACACACAGCCAGAAGCTACGGTTAAAATGGTTTAGATTAAACCATATTCTTCCTCTAGAATAGAACAGTGTCAAAGTGCAAACCTAAATATAATTGAAAACATTTGGCAAAGCTTAGAAATGGATATACTCCATCTCATCTGGCTGAGATTGAGCTATTTTGGTAAAAGTAAGCGCAAACAAATATTGACTCAAAAGGAATTAATACAAACGCACACCCTACCTTTCATATTTTATCTAAAACAAAAAAATATGAAAATCATCGATCAATAACTGGAATAGCTGGAATTGCTGGAATACCTTTCCATATCCGTCCTGACTGATTATTACCTGTGTTCTAACTGTACCAGGAAATAACTCTCATCCCTAATGACATTGGCCGCAAAGACGAGGGCTGGAGAGGGCATCAGCTGTAAGCCTTTTAGTGGCCTCTGCCACCTTTGCTCCTGGTGCAGGTCAGTGCCTGTGCAAATGTCATCAAGTAAATCATGCATTTTACTGCATCACTGCAGGTTTTTGGGAGAAAGGAAGACTCTCCGTTTGGTTCCTAAACCCTCTTCATGTGTAGTTATTACACTGAACTTCAAATGTATGCCAGTAATTTTTATAGTGTTTGGTTTACAGAAAAGGAAAGTACAGCATCTATTTTGTTCACATATTTATTGGGCACCACTTTAAGTGAATGCTTGGGTGAATAAACCCGGTTAAAGCCAAAAGGTGCCACGCTGAAAGCACAGCATAATTGCTAATTACTTCAGCTTAGCAAACCACTTTATCAGTAGACTAAGTCTAAAAGGATTAAAAGCAGCTACTCCATCTGGGATTTTGTGACTTGCTTCCCACTACCCATGAGACGACCATGTTGTCACACATGTCGCTAAAACCAGAGGACACATGAGGCTAACTCTTTATGATCTTCATAAATAGGGTGAATTCAGATTTTAAGTCTTTCACTCCTAACTTGAAAATTCCACTTTATGTCACATGGAAAACATAACAACACAAACTTCAATAAGATTTTGTGTGATAGATCAACACAAAGTGGTGTATAATTGGGGAGTGTAAGGAAATGATATGCGTTTGTGCACAGTGCATTTGAGTAAATAATTTAAAGAACCACCTTTTGCTGAAATTTCACCTTCAAAATGTATATTGTATGTTTTTACCATTGTTACATATAAAAAAGTTGAAACTCAGTCTATGAACAGCTAAGTTGATTAATGATTTAGTCAAAGTTTGGACTTTTAACATTCATGGGATCAATAAAGTATTTTTGATCTCATTCCATTGTAGCTCCGGATAAATATTTATGGTCATTGTCGCGGTGGAACAGCTCCATCCATCTTTCCATTACCAGTAATCAGCTTCCAAATCCTTGCTGAAAAAAAAGATCCCAAGCATGACTCTGCCACCACCATGTTTCATAGAGGGGGTGTTGTGTTAAGGGTTACGGTCAGTGATAGTTTTCCACCACACAGTAATTGAAAAAGTAAATGTTTTGGTCTCATCTGAAAAACCTGCTTCTTCCACATGTTTTCCTTGTGGTAAGCTGTTATGTTCTCATAGTGCAACATGACCAAATCTGAAAACGTTTAGAGGTTCAGAAACCTTCGCAAGGTACTATGCAAAATAAAATACCTTCTGAGCATCTCTCAGGTTTATTGGCAAACCTGTGGCCAAAACCAGCTCCATGACACCCTGCAGTATTTTCTGATGTGCCTGGCTGCACCCATTTGCTGTCAAGGATATCACTTCCTCTAAATCACTTTCTCCACTGTAGGCCTTTCTCACAAGAGAAAGGGCACCACCCTCAGCAGCCAGCAGCTCCTCAGCATGGTTGAGAGCTCCCTGGCAGAGCTCTGCCACAGATCCCATCCATCTCAGCCCTCCTCCCAGGAGCCCAATCATCCATGGGCAGCCTTCTCCGAGGCCACAGGACACACTCTTTAGATCAACTGTAGGCTGAATATAAGGAGCAAAGGGCAACTTGTTGGAACAAAGACAAATGGGAGGACAGGGAGAAACTGGAGGCCATAAGGAGCAATCCGTCTTATCAGGAGCACTGAGGATTGGAGTAACGGGAACAGACGTTGTGTGGTGAGGAGCCATCATTAGCGGGTCATGGAGGTCATGAGAAACTTGGCAGTCACATCTGTCCTTGTGGGAGATGATGTCCAGGTTTCCCATGCTCTTCAGAAACCTTGGTGTCATATCTGCCTGAGGATCACTGATCCTGAAATCGAACACAGTAGACAAAGTAATGATAAACAACCGAGACACAGCTGCTAGTGAACAGTGGCTGATTCAGGAGCTGCACAGAAGGCTGGAGCCTCTTGTGCCGAGCATAGTTTAAGAAATGGGAAAAAGATAACACTGCTGCAATGACGCTGACGGCATGTTAGTGAAATGAATGAATTAATCAATCAATCATTCAAATCAATCAAAATCAATTTGATTAATTGATCATTAATTGATTAACCCTAACAAGGTAGGGTTTCCCCTACTTTGTTAAAAAAGTAGGGGAAATCTACTTTTGATAACAAATAGGGTTTTCCAAATATTACCTTCTGAACAGACATTTCAAAAATAGTATTACAACAGAATATGGCATTTTTCTGGTGCTTTGAGTCATAAACACAAAATAAACACACAAAAGCTTTCCTTTTCTATTTTTTTCCCTATTGGCACTATGTATTGGTCGAATGACATAGTTTAATTTTGTTCGGTTTGTATTGAGAAAAAAAAAAAAAAAAGACATGTTCAAGGTTGAAAAAACAAAACAGTCACCTAAAGTCTGAATACCAAGAGGGATATTTTTTGATTCCTCACATCAATCCTGACCTCAAAAAAACAAAATGGCTGACTTGCAATTAAACATTTTCACAGTTGCAGTCATAATTATTTCCCTTTTTTTCACAATTCCGACTATGCTAAATTTCTCATTGAATCTCTCCAACACAGTATTATAATGTGTTAACATTAACAGACCCCTTACCAAGTTTGAAAGTATAACAGGGAGAGAAATGCCCAGTTTTTGTTGTTTCTAATAAAAATACAAAACCTTTTCTATAGTCATTAGTAGCGGAATGGGGGTCACTGTGAGTCCGTTTGGAGCAGTAGGAAGAGCTCAAGACTAGCTGAGCCAGAAGAGACACTGGCTGGGAAAACCGTGAGAAACCCAATGTTTTTGAAGAAAAACCGAATTTTGCACCCTTTTCTTTTGAGAAAACGTTCAGCTTTCAACAATAAAGTAAAATCCATATTTTTGTATGCGCGTGTGAATGTTAAGGGACATTTTATTTAATATTTTAAAAGTTAACATTTCCACTCAGCCGTCAGAGAAACTTACACTGATGCTCTGCGTGAAAAGTACGCGCTGGTAAAATCCGAGTGGTCATCCAGCCACGCTCCGTCGTTTGATATTTCACCTCCTAATCTCACTTTTCTCGCTTTGGAGCGGGGGCTCCACAGGGGGGAAGAGAGCCATCCTGCGCCTTGAACGGAAAGAGACTGTATCGCTTCTGTCCTGCGGAAAGAACCTTCAGGACCAGCAACTTCGGAAGCCGGCAGAGAAGCACCGGGAGCCCCGCTGTCAGGCTCCATGGACTCCTTCGCTTCAGAGTTTCTCCCACGTACAAGAAAGAGAAACAAATGGGAAACACCGGGTAAGCTAGGTGATAAGATTAATGACGTGTCAGGACAGGGTGATCTCTGCAAGTAATCCCCTGACCTTAATTTAACCGGTCTGGCCCCAAAGGTTTTAGATACTTGGAGCTGATTTAAACCTCAGCGCAGAAAAAAAATTAATTGATTTAGAGCTGATGCTTTGCTTCAATAGGAAGTATCATTCTGTTTTAGCCAGAAATCGCTGAACAGGCTTTTAATCTTCTGCTAGCTAAAGCTAAATGCAATGCCAATATAACCCTTCCCTTGAGCTGTGACCCAAAATAACATTTGTTGCAGCACATCATGATCACCAATAAAAACAACTACAAAAATTAGATTGAAAACATAAAAGAAAGTACAATTTTCACATGCTAAGCATGTCCTCATGCACAAAATCTGATCTTTGTACTAAAAAAAACAACACTTATCAAACCACGATTTAAAACACCAGTCACAGACTAAGATAAGGCTGAGGTATAGCTAGGTATATATTTTTATGTATTTATTTTTTGTAGGAGTCTGGTGTTCCCTGTACAATGTTTCATTCTCCATTAAGAGATGCTTGTCTTGTCAGAAATCAGCTCCTATAATGAAAGCATTATACATCTAAAATCATCGGGAGTATGGTGTGAAAAATAAACTAAATACAAAAGTGCCTTCAGACCCAGGAGGGTTAACATACATTTTTCAAACTTTCTGGGTGATCTTTTTCAGCTTTCAGCTGTCTTTAATCATTTGGGACCTAAAAACCAACCAACAAATGTAAATTCTTATTCTCTTTAAAATCAGAATAGACCAACTGTGTAAATCAAATCTATGATGATAAAAAAAAAAAACCTTATAATAATCCTCATCTTACTCAACAAGCTAAATATAAAGCACTCACCAGTGAACGGCTCCCCCTGCTGGCCAACTGCGCTCCCCACCACCTGCAGTGGGCGGATCCACCGGTGACAGCTGTGCTGTGATAGGCTGCTCCAAGAGGAGGCTGCCATGACATCGGTGGATGCTGCACAGGATCACATCCACAGCATCGGCAGCAAGCGCTCCTCCATCCACCTCGCCATCCCTCCGTCTTTTCTCTCTCTTCTCCTCCTCTGCTTTTCCTCCTCATACCACCATCCTTGCTCCATCCATTCCTTTTCCCCTTCCCTCGACAGGAGCACACTGCAGCAGAGGGCCGTGTACACACACTCTCCAGCAGGAACAGCAGCAGCGGGCAGACTGGTAGGTGAGCTGGGGCCTGATCCCCCTTGTCCCCCCATCCTCCACCTCTCTTCCTGCAGCACAGGCAAGACATTGCATTCTCCTCTGATCTCCGTCAAGGACTATCTGACTGTAAAGTGTGCGTGCGTGTTTGTGTGTGTGTGTGTGTGTGTGTGTGTTCGGATATGAGAGAAAGGAATACCACACCCTGAGATTATTTCCTACTCCTGACAGCTTCTGGGTGAATGAGTGGATGAATGCATTTATATTTGCCCAGTCTTCATTTTTGCATGCCTACTGAAACCAGCAACACGACTCGTATTCTGTGTCTGTGCTCGAGCTGTTTGTTATCATGGCTCCTCTGCTCAGTGCATGGGTCTACTCCAGCACCAGTTAGGCCTTGGTAGCACATTTATACTTATCTAGTGTGGGAAGTGCATTTCTGACACTTTTTGACATGTGGACCCTTCTTCTTCTTTTCTTTCCAAAAACATCTATCTCTTCAGGCTCTCCATTTACTTTGTCCTCCTCTTAAAACCCCATTTTCTCCATCCTCTTTTCTCCTCCTCACCCTTCTTCTCCGTCTTGCTGTCCGGTTTCCCAGGATGCCTCGGTTCAGGATGCTTCAGTAGGCCCCAGCAGCATGGGCGGAGCCTGGGCGGGAAGAGAGATTACAGATTGGACCCTTCCCCTCAGGACGGGCGAACTGGCGGGCCACCCTCCCTCTTCTTCAGATGGGCGAGGACGCTGAGAGCCCCAAAATCAACCACACCTTCCTGAGAGACTACGTCACAGAAGGTGGGTCAATGCTCTCTCTGTGGAGATTACAGATCGAACAGGTTAATCATAGGACTGGCAGGGAGAACGTGATGGCACCACTTTGTGGTTAGATTTCAAATATTACTTTTGAAACTTATTCTCAATTTACTTGTGGATATTTATGATGTGATGCTTAGCAGAAATTGGATGTCACATCAATCATGACATTTTCATGTTTCTTTACGTTTGACCCTATCTTCTTTCTCCTTTTCATTTGTACTACAGCTACTATTCAAGGCTCAGTATTAAGGTATAAAATGGCTTGAGAAAATTAGTCTTCAAATGTATAAAATAATCTGTCATACAGTTTTTATAAGTTAGGTTTTTAAGAGACACCACCAGAAAGTGCTTCACAGATAAATGTTATTCACTACTCCTCACATGTTGCTACATGTTAGCTGGGTAAAGTGTATCTTCTCTTGCCTGTAACAAAAATCTAATTGATTGTTTGGAAATCACTGTGTAAAAACCAGGCATGGGCTATCAGTGTGAGGGTATTTCATTGTTTTTTATTAGTATGTTTTGGAAAAATTGCTTACATTATAAGCCTTTTTTCCTGTGGTTTAAAGTTATTTTAATTAAATGCCAACAAAAGTCCTAGACTGTCCGAATTCCCCATAAACTACAGAGGATTGAGTAACATATTGTTGTTCTCCCACTTTTGGCTTGTTGCTGTGCCGACCTTCCTTAAAGGAATGCAAATTTCTAGTTTTGGGAAATGTTTCCAGTTGCAAATAACACAGACCTTTGGGATTAGATATGGAACAGTATCAAGGCATCTAAACATCTTTAAAAAAACCTGCAGTTTCAACATATCTCAAATTTTCTAATGTAACTCCCTGTACTTCCTGCCAAGAAGTGCAAGACTGACCAAACTTTTCTCCAGCTGTATGGAGCAAATTCTCCTGAAAATATGTCAATTCACAAATTACCAAGTCATTAATGGAACGGAAGCTAGTTGAGTGCTACTCAGTTAAATGATATCAGACATTTTGATATTATCATGTAAATACTTGGCAGGAAATAGTTACCAGTCATACATTTCAAATGATTTAATTTCCTGGTAATGGGATGACAGAGAATATGGTAAAACGACCAGAGTTTTATTTGACTGGCTGAATCACAGAAGTGAGTCAACTGAATGAAAAAAACATCATCTAATTTTCCTTCACAATACAGTCAAATTCTAATGTTTGGAAGTATCTCTGGTTGCAAAAACAGAGTTACTGTGTTTCAACACAGAGTTACTGTGTGATTAAAAGTGATTGACACTATTAAATCATTTCATACATTTTTGTTTAAAAACGATAGTGTTTCTGGTATCCTGGTATTTTTAGTCGAGAGTATCGTTCAATAAGAATCTCATACCCTTGTTTGTTGCCATGCCCGGCACGTCTGTTTGCTCTTTGCGACTTAGTTGTCTTTCTATTCTTCTTAGTCATTATGTGTTTATCTTGACCACCCTCCTGAGTAACTGGTGCCATTTTCCTTGTGTCCCTTCCAGCCGATGTCATCTCTACAGTGGAATTCAACCAAACAGGGGACCTGCTGGCAACAGGGGATAAAGGTGGCCGAGTGGTCATCTTTCAAAGAGAAACCGAGGTTCGGTCACCTTATTGTTATGTTAACTCTCTGCATGCAGGACTGTCTTCATAACGCACTAATACAAATGGCGAAAAAGTGGTTTCTGACTTGCTTTTCTGCTCCTTTTAGTCCAAGGGCGTTTCAGAGGAGGCAGGTGAGGTGGGGGACTCGGGAGAGTACAACGTCTACAGCACGTTTCAGAGTCACGAACCTGACTTTGATTACCTGAAGAGTCTGGAGATAGAGGAGAAGATCAACAAGATCCGATGGTTGCCGCAGCAGAATGCCGCACATTTCCTGCTTTCCACCAACGGTAAGAAACAGATCAAACTCTGACAGGAAGTCTCATTGATTTTCTGCAGGAGGCTTTTTAAATGTCACAGGAAAAGACCACAGCATTGGTCTCAAACTTCACAACTATGTTCCCACAGCGAGTAAACGGTTTTAATCTTCTTTAGTGATTGAAATAAAATCTTTATGACTGAACTCATTTTACTTTGTGCTTTTTGGAGCAGTGGTAATACTTTTTAAGGCACTGTAGGTCTGCCATCTCTGTTTAAACAAACCCCATATCACTGCTCAGATTGTGCTGTGTTCCTTTCGCAGATAAAACCGTCAAACTGTGGAAGGTCAGTGAGAGGGACAAGAGACCAGAAGGATACAATCTGAAAGATGAGGAGGGACGAATCAAGGATGTTTCCACCATTACCTCTCTGAGGGTACCGAAGCACACACACATCTACACACCCGCTAACACATTCGATGTAAAAAACAACTTGCTTGCCTTTCATGCATTAGTTCTTTACCTTATGGTTGTACCACATTGTGTACTTTAGTTCTGCCCTTTCTCATCTGCATACGTTTTTTCCATCTCGACTCTTTGACTTTCTGTTTAAGGTGCCAGTGCTGAAGCCAACAGATCTGATGGTAGAAGTTCGCCCCAGGCGGGTGTTTGCAAATGGACACACATACCACATCAACTCCATCTCCGTCAACAGCGATGGGGAGACCTACTTGTCTGCTGATGACCTCCGCATCAATATGTGGCATCTGGACATCACTGATCGTAGTTTCAGTATCCTTTACACTCCTGGTTTGTTTTATGATTTACACAAATTACTACAAGATAATTTGTAGTAATTTGATTGACCAAGTTACTACAAAACAACTGCAATTGGTTACTTTGGAAATTATCTCAGATCTTCATTTGACACTTTATCTCTCACTGAAGAAGAGATAAATATTTAAAATGAATCTTCAGAATTCACCAATGTATTTTTTTCTATTTGGACAAGCAAAATCAGTGCAACAGATGTGTTTAAAACCACAGTAACCAATTCATTTTGTTTTACCCTCACGCGTGGAGACCAGGAAAACCACGGCCAAAGTCACGGTCGGGTAGTGATGAGGTCCTGTTAGACTGTCAGTTTACAAAACGACACACAAAAAAACCTTGTAAAAGTGCACATGGGGTCAGTGCGACCCTGTTTGACTGCACACAGTAAAAAAATTGCTTGGAGTCTAAATGACTGTCTCTTAAAACAACGCGAAGGTTATTAAGCAATCTAATAAATTTAATATCTCCAGTTAAATTAATATGCTTTTATTTTGAACATTATTAAAAACAATAAATAATGATAAATAGCAAATTTATTTACAAAAATATTTTTATTTTTTTCAAGGTTTTGCGAGGGTTAGCAGCACCTTTGTATTTTTCCTGATCTTCTGAACTGGTACGATCTCGCTAGATGACTGAGGTCTGCGAACTAAGCACTACGAACTGTTCTGAGCTCCAGATAAAAGCACAGAGGACAGGCACAAACACAAACAGTACACATTTTTAACAGTTGTTGTTGTTTTAAATGTGTGATATAAGTACGTTTGACTTTGACTTAGCTGTGCGCACTAAATCTTGTTAGTCACATTTTGAAGCAACCACAAGTGCGGCAACATATACAGCAAATTTTGTTACATTGCAGAACTGAATGTGCCGTAATGCTCATTTTGAAAAGACTTAATCATTCATGCTGTAATGTATGCTATAATTTAATCATTTTGTAATTTGCATGCTTCCATTTGTAATTCACTTTGCTACTCAGACACCTGAATTCTCCCACAGTGGAACAATAAATTATGTTTCTATTCTATTCTATTCTATTCTATTCTATTCTATTCTATTCTATTCTATTCTATTCTATTCTATTCTTGTCTAGTCTTGTCTAGTCTTGTCTAGTCTTGTCTAGTCTAGAATATAACCACATTCTATTATAAATATAGCCACAGTAAGCAGCATAACCCATCATAGAGTTGTGTTTATGTGTTAATAATATGGTAATAATATGATGGGGTGTTTGTTTTGATAAGACTGCCGCTCACTGTGATTTCAGTGCAGGTTGCAGCATGTTATACAGACTGCCTTTGGTGTTTTCCCATTCAAATGGAAGCTGACCTAGAAAATCTCAGACACATCTATGGAAGACTAGTTTGAATTATTCACTCAGCAGCACACTTTCTGCTGAGCCTCGTAGGACCACTAAAACACAAATAGAACAAACTGAGGAACAGATTGTGCAGCCATGTTAGAGCTGAATGGGATGCGTTGTTTGGTTGCTGTTTACGGTGAACAATCATACAATAAAAACGTCTGGAACAAAAAGAAACGACGTGCACGTCATAGCAAAACATCATTGTTATTTTTGTTGCCCTTATTTTCCTTGATGAAACTTCTTCCCAGACATTGTAGACATCAAACCTGCCAACATGGAGGACCTGACAGAGGTGATCACAGCAGCAGAGTTCCACCCTCACCACTGCCATCTGTTTGTGTACAGCAGCAGCAAGGGGACCCTGCGCCTCTGTGATATGAGGGCCTCGGCTCTCTGTGACAGACATACCAAACGTGAGCATGTTTTTGCAAATTAAAAAATGCATTGCAGTAAACAATGGAAAAGGGGATAAAGAATTCCAGGCAGAAAACCAAAGCAAAATCTGTATATGTGTAACTGACTAGCTGTGCACTGTGTTTCTGAAGTTTTTGAGGAGCCTGAAGATCCCGGAAGCCGTTCATTCTTCTCAGAGATTATTTCCTCTGTGTCGGATGTTAAGTTCAGCCATAGTGGGCGCTACCTGCTAACAAGAGATTACTTGACTGCTAAGGTGTGGGACTTGAATATGGACAAAGGCCCAGTTGAAACCTACCAAGTAAGATGATACTACTTTGATTTCAGATGCCCACCATCTGGTGTATGATGTAGGAATGATGCTGTTTTACAGCTCTGCGTATGCTGATTTCTGAAGGCGGTGGCTGACCGAGTCTTTATCTTTCCCAGGTCCACGAATACCTGAGGAGTAAACTGTGTTCCCTCTATGAGAATGATTGCATCTTTGATAAATTTGAATGTGTCTGGAACAGCTCAGACAGGTAAGTGTTGACTGGTGGAGACAGTTTGCAGAATAATTACATTTAAAAGCAAATTAGATGAATGTGTCAGTGCTAATCACCGTGACTCTACTAATCGCCTGGTTCTGACATTATCTGACATCTCAATCAATGTTGAAGACAGTCTTTGGCTACATCAGATCAATCTTCTCACCCTGTTTGGCTTCCTTGCTGCCCTCTTCTCTGGCCCATGACAAATCTTTCTTCCTGTTCTCTTGTAACCCAGTGTGATCATGACGGGGGCGTACAACAGCTTTTTCCGGATGTTCGATCGCGAGACGGGCCGGGGCGTTACCCTGGAGGCATGGAGGGAGAACAGCAAGCCTCGGGCTGTGCTGCGGACGCGCCGGGTGTACACGGGAGGGAAGCGACGCCGTGGGGACGTAGGCGTCGACAGCCTGGACTTCACAAAGAAAATCCTGCACATGGCCTGGCACCCTGAGGAGAATATAATTGCTATTGCAGCCACCAACAACCTATACATCTTTCAGGATCGTGTCAATCCCGACGCGCAGACGCAGTAGCAGGAATGCAGACACAAACTTGAAACAGTTTCAGTGTTTAAGGAGTGCATGTGAGAGATGCAGCCTCTGAAAATGGGGGTTTATCCTTAATGACTAAATAGCAGACTGATTATTGATCTAAATGAAGTTAATAACTGAGGAATGGCGTCTAATAGTTTTTTTTCGGCCCTGAGATGTGCTCATGTCTCGAGGGGCAATTGGGACTTCATTTTTTTTGCTGCACTCTACTCCCACTTTTCCAAGATGTTTGTGTATTTTCCTTCTGCAGAAGCAGTGAAGAAGGTGCAGGGACACCTCTCCATCTGCAATGACTCAGTGCTGTTAATCACACAGTGTTGCACCGCTCACTAATCTACTCTTTTACACATAGAACGGAAAGCGCTTCAGTACAGAAATGTGTGATGCTCCTGACATAACTGGATGACTTTACAAGACATTGCATTCAAGATTTTTTTTTTTTAATGTGGAATGTTAGGAATGGTGTAAGTGAATGTTTCTTTGCAATGTCTTTATTTTCTCTGCTGAGTAACAACAGCGATTGATACTCTCCTTTAGAGCAGTGCTCTTGGAGATTATACACATAATTCATACATGATCTGTTCACATTGAGATTATATCACCAACAACAGTTCAGCGGTACTCCTGCTATAAAACATGATCATTTTCCTTAGGCAGGTAACACATGTACACTTTTTACAGTTAGCTGTATATATCTGTGTTGATTTCTTAAAAACAGTACCTCTTTGCTTCAAACAGATTTTGTTGTGTACACTGTAAATGAGCATCTCATGCAGAAAAGTTACGATATCCCAACATGGTTATTATTGTGTAGCAATACATTCAAAGTTTTGGATGGAGGAGAGGGCTTGGTGAATCAAGTATAATGCAACTCTTAGTCTTTTGTTGTGTTTCCTACTTATGCCCAGATAAAGGCTGATGATATTCAAACAAATAGTGCCCTGCGAAAGTGTTCAGGTACCTTAACATTTTTATATTTCGTCATGTCACAACCGCTATCGTCAATGTTTTGTGAAAAGTCAGCACAAAGCGATGCATGTCTATAAAGTGAAAGGTATGGGGATACATGGTTTTTTAAAAAAAAAAATTTAAATCAGCCCTTTTGAATCCATGCTTTGAAGAAGCATTTTTGCTTCAATTATAGGTGTAAGTGTATCTATGCCAGCCTTGCACATCAACAAACTTACATTTTTGCCAATTTTTTCTGTGCTTCAACTTATTCGGATGGTAAAAAGAGTTTTTTTGAGTCCTCTCACAGATATTCAACTGGACTTAATTCTTTGACAGAGCCGTTTTAGCAGAAATTTACTTTCAACTAAACCATTCTAAGAAGGCTCTGTTTGTTTGTTGTTTTAGGGTAATTTTACTGCCGTAAGGTGGGCCTCCACCTCAGGCTGAAGTCTTTTACAGCCTGAGGTTTTCTTACAGGATTGCCCTGTATCTGACTCTTGCCTGTTTTTACGTCCAACATTTTGCACAAAGGCCGAAAAGTTCGCTTTTGGTCTCATGTGATGCAACCCCAGTTTTTCATATTTGTTGTGTCCCCTACATTGTTTGCGCCAAAGTGCAAACAGAACTTCTTATGGCTTGGTCAGATATCTTGTATAGGTTTAGAGTTTTAGATAATACTCTTCACATCTCAATAGGATGTCCAAAGCTTGGTTTACCTTGCTTTAAACTTCTTTACTACTGACATCTTTGGTATGTTTCTTAGTTGTTTCTTGGTCTTTCTGATGCTGTTTATTCTCTCTAACAACCCTCTGTGGCCTTCACAGAGCAATTGGATTTTTCCTGAGATTCCACTGCACACAGATGGAGTGTAATTATTGATTAGATAAGTTCTGAAGGCATTTGACAGCACTTTGTTTCACTTAAGAGTATAAAAGGAAATGGTTTTGATATAAATGGACATCTGACTAATTATTTTTAATTGTATATATTTTTGAAAACCATGCATCTTATTCTGCTCATTTCAGACTCATGCACTATGTTGTGTTGTTTCTTCACTTGCAGAGAAGTGTGTGGGTGTAAGATGACAAATTGATGAAAAAGTTTTAAGGTTTATGACTACTTTGGCAAACTACTGTGAATAAGACAAAAATGTAACTGTTATAATGTGTGAAAATCAAAATGAGCCTTGTTCATTTTATAATGGAGAAGCACATTTTAAAAAGGGATCTCACAATCAAGGAAAACTTGCACATTGTTTATCAAAGAAGAAAAAGAAAAACCCTGACTCAGCTGTATCCAAGCTGAAAACTGTTTTGTTCTCATTATTAGTGTGGTTGAGGGTCAGAGGTCATCATCAGTGCAATAGCTCATTGTATGCATCATTGAAAGATCATTACTGTCCAAAAACTTATTATAATGTAAATTTATCATAGTGTATCACAGCAATTATTGTTGTCATAGCTGATACCTCACAGTGCCGGTTGCTGCTCTGGGTTGCGACAAATGAAAGCTATAGGTGTGGAATGGTTTTATTTCTTAGGGTGCAGTACATTGTTCTCAAGTGACCTTGGTCCTGATAAGATTATTGAGCTGTCTGCATGTTGACCATATATGGAGGAGAAACAAAATTATTGCAGAAGTGGTGAACAATTTTGGATCTTTTGAAACCTGAGCTTTGAATGGGCAACAGTTTCTCACATCTGTCAGTACATTTACTGTTTCTGTTTCTGACTAAGGACACAAATGTGCATTACATGTTTTTTTTGTTTTTGTTTTTTTTAATTGCAGCTCAACACAAATGTGAGAAAACGCACACAAAATGGCTTAAGTTGTCATTGAGTGACTTGAAAATCTGTCATACCCACCGCCATTCAGCTGGGAGAGACATTAAGTTCAGAGTCACAGCAGCACCATCAGCAGCAGCAGCAGCATGTTACCATTACTCAGTGCTTCTTATGTGTATATCTATCATACTAAAAAAAAATAAAATAATAAAAGATGTAAATGTACAAAAACCTTATTCATGGATGAAAGGAATGTGCATTAATAAAACTATCTGAAAACATGTCTATTTTTGTCTGGGTGTTTATCTTAAATGGGTCATACTTTTATTCTAACAAAGAACAAGACTCCAAATTCGGCTCTTTGTTGTTAGTAAATGTTGCACCAATTAGAGTTAAATCCTGGCTCAGAAGATTAAATATAGTGTTCATTGTTATGAAAGTAAACCTTTGGACTATTTTTTAATGGTATTTCAACAAAAAATTCAGTAGCTTAAATTACAGATGTAGACATGTGACTCCATTATGAATATTCTATAATCAACACAAGGTTCAGGCTCATATGACTGCCACCTGTTTTCTATATAACCACCTCAATATTTGATTACAAGTTCTGAAGCATCGTGCCAGATTCCAGATATAGTAAATAATGAAATGAAATGACATCAGACTTATTTAGCTCTTTATTAGGAAACTCAAAGACTCTTTACAATGTAATCAGTCATTACCATTCACACACACATTCACATGCTGATGATGATGGCTAGCTACTGGATTGTAGCCACAGTTACCCTGGGGCAAGGCTGCTATACCAGCACCATCTGTTCTTCTGACCACCACCAGCAGGTAAGGTGGGTAAAGTGTCTTGCCCAAGGACACAACAACAAAGATAGAAGGGCAGTGTCTCAAAACAGCAAGTTACTGACTACTTGCAAGGCAAACTCCTACTTCGGTCGCCACCATCGCTCAATGGCACAAGACAAAAAGACCCAGCATCATCAACATTACTCTGACAAGTTGGACTTCAGCTAAGGTAATGTTTTAATGTAAACAGATGTCCACCCACCATCTCTGACTCTCCAGAGGTATAAAATAAAAAAATAAATCTAGAGGGTTATCAAAACCATTTGAAATATTATCATTTTAATCACAAATATAAGATTTTAAATGTAATTATGAATTTACAATTTTTTTTTTTTTTACATTTTGGTAATGATAAGGCTGGTATGTTTATATGGAGTGTACATTAAATCAGTATATTTACTAAATAATTGTAAACAGCTGTCATAAGATCCGGTGGTTGCAAATGTTTTTCTGTAGAAGGAGGAAGGATTTAGGTTTGTGTGCAGCTTTAACTAGCTTAGCTACAGCACTAATGCTGATGACAAGATTGCTCGCTCTGGTTATCAGGGAAAAGGTTTGCATGCAAACTTGTTAGGAAAACATAGAAAGGCTTGGCTTAAATGTTAAGATATTACTTTTTCCAAAATCATCTTATGACTTAATCACAAACCAGTTAGGATTTTCTATTATATTTTAAAATCCTTTCGTAAAAAAAAAAAAAAAAAAAAAAAAAAAAAAGATTGGGTTTCTTGTTGTCTGTTTAATCTCAGGTACGGATTTCTGCTGACAGGAAAGGTGAGAAGAAAAAGTCAAATGCAAACTTGAAGGCTCTAACTGTTGTACGCCTGAAGTCTCTCTCGATCTTCACCTGCCTACCTCCAGTCAGCCATGAAGAAGCACAGTCGAGGCAGTGGATAGCCTTGAGCTCAAAGGCCGGAGCCTTTGCTCCTAAACGTCCGTCCAGCTTAGTACTGAATTCTACTATGTTACCAGGTTTCAGATTGAGCAGAACTTGTCTAAACTCATTGCTGGCCATGAGGATTATATCTCTGGCTGCATCCTCTGCTCCTGAGCTTCCATCTTGGATAATTCCCACCGTCACCTCAAACCGATAGCTGTCAAAACGCTTGACGTGACAGGTGTGCTTGGCTAAAGCCTTAATTTGACACAACTCTTCTTCTTCTTGCATTTTAATCAGTGTGACCAGAGAAACTGGACCTGACAAAGAACTGTTTGCTTTTTCCACTGCCGTTGAGTTTGCCTGTGATGTATTCTTTAGGTCACACTTGGGATATGTCTCACCGTACAAGCAGCGCATCCAGTCCCCAATAAACACTGGCAGCATATTAATGACAGACTGCGCACCGTTTTCTGTCTCAGCAATCCGGACGTGTCTAAAGCGTCCAGTCCAGGTGACTCTGTGCCCTTGCAGGTGGCTGCAGAATATCTGAGTCTGAGCCATGCCTTTGCTTTCCCAGGCTGGAGGCCCACAGGCCTGGCTGTACTGGTTCCATGTCAGAGTGGAGTTGTACACCTTCTGTCCCTCCGCATGGTATACATATACCGAGAAGAACAGGATCACCATGGAAATGCAGAGTAAGATGAATTTGACTGGACCCCATTGCGTAAATGAGCGCAGAACATCCAAAATAGACATGCTGAATCGTGTCCAAAGCCGCAGAGTGACAGGAATTGCACATATCACCAGGGTCACAATCATCTTTGTCAACTCTAGCTCTATGAACCATTTAAACAGCTGGATGAAGAGCATGATGGCAAGGCCAAACACCAGAGCTGGGAGTGCAAACAGGAAGAGGAAGTATGCTACACAGGTGCGGATTAATCCAACAGCAGAGGAGTTTTGTAGGAGGACCACTGAAAACTCACACCACATGAAGCATACAAGATATGGGATCAGGAAGCAGTAGGTCCCCCGAAATCCACGGGTTCTTGCCATGCTACAGTGAGAAGAAAAAAAGAAAAAATCAACTAATTAGTAATGGCAAACCATGCAAGACAGTTTTTAGTACATATAATCGGTTTGTCTGTCAGGTCAAACTCCACTCACCTGAAAAACAGGTAGAAAAGGTAGATATACAGAAGGCAGGGGATGCTGAGCTTCAGTACCACAGACTCCCCAAGCGGCACTGTAGTAAATGTGTGTCCAAGAAAACGAAGTCCTGTCATGTCCTCTGGCAGTAATTGTGTCAGGCAACACAGATTTGAGGCTACCTAAGATGAACACCCAGTCATATTTTAGTCATATATCATTACTAAAATAAAAGCAGAATATTCAATTTGAAAATTTGCCTACAATTCTCTGTTTTATTTAGGTGTGGACAAAGCACGGTCACATAAAACACAACTAGAACACACGGCTTGTGGTTCTATTGCGACCAAATGTGAACAGGTTTAAGGTTGAATAGTAAGAGTACAGCGCAGTATTTTGGATCTAGTGGCCGATCAAATGAATAACTTCTCAACTTTTAAAAGAACAAACCACGGTCTAACTTAAAACTGAAATGAAGTGAAATGATCAATCTAAATGTGAGATAACTGCTTTGAAGGTCACCTCATAAACATTAAATACGCTTGCAGTTAATCTAAAAAGTGTGATTTAAATCCTTCTATCAAATACCTCTATGAAGATTGCACGACGTGCATATGCTGCTGCAGCTGGGCTGAGGCTGTAATAGCTGAGAACTGTGAAGAAAATTGCCACGGTGGAGAGCTCAGAACAAGGGATCCATTTCTTGTCAGCGACAGGGAAGGAGAAAATGACAAAAAAGACGGAAAAGATAAAGTAAAGGTATTGCTCCAGGTTGTTCCAACCAAAGTTGGTCTCTGCCTGCTCCACATCAAGACCTGGTTCGAAACGAGTCAGCAGGGATGTCAAGGCTTTGAAGTTCTCCCATGTCTGGAAAGAAGAAGTATGTTTGTCCATTTATTTGATTGAACTGATTTGAACTAAATACACCGTCATGAAAGACGAAAGTCTTAGATTAACCTTGCTACTCTGGAAGATCCTTAGAGTGCAGATAATCATGGCAATGAAGGAAAGGTAAAAGACAAGCAGGGGTATAACAAAGGCAAACAGGTCAACGGTCAGGTTGCTGATGATAAAGAAGAAAATGAGGGCGTTGACATGTTGCGTAGGGATGAGCGTGCTCAGCCACTGGACGCCTGCCCTCGATGCCCAGTCAAACAGATGCTCCTTCATCTCAATAACTGCATGAAGTGGATACTGCAGCATCTGAGGTGGACAGGAAGAAAAGAAGAGGGAAAGTGTCATGTACAAACCAAGAAGAGTTTGAAAGTAAAATTTATTAAGAGAAATGAAGTCTCTGCACATTCTCTCAGTCATTTTACCATCAGGTGTGACTTCATGGCATTTGTATGCTTGGCGTCCGGCAGCATCCCACTGTAATCAAAGCTCCAAGAATGTTTCTGGACCTTCTTATGTTCTTTAGGGACTACCCCTGCCTTGTCCTTTGACACATAATCACACAAACACACTGTCGTCATTACACAAATACTACATATAAAAAGCAATTGTTAGGAAAAAGGCAGCTTTACCTTCCCTTTTCTATCCAGCAGGTCGGGACTTTCAATTTCTGATGAGTCCTGGCTTCCATATTGAGGGACAGTAGGGACAATGCCTTGTGCATATTTTTTCGTCATTTCAACAAAGTCATCCAGGTCCACAAGCTGTTTGGCTGTGAAGTCCATATAATGCAATTATACAAAAGAACACATGCTGCTCCTGATTTTTTTTTTTCATTTATATACTTACCATCAGTGCTGACCATGCTCTCTATTATTTTCTGGGTCTGGCCCGAAGTAGGAGCAGGGATTCTGGTTGCTGTGCCCCCTGCTGGTGAGAAATACCCAAAAATCCAATAAATGGATGCAGACATGCAGTGGGACACTTGAAGACAGCTGCGAACATTGAAATAACTAAAATGTCTTATAGAATGATACATTAGTTGGAGAAGAGTACAGTACAACAGACACAACTGATATCGCATTACTATATATTCTGCAACTGTTTCTGTCACCTACCTGGCACTGCGTTCACCTGGCTGACATTTTGGAGCAGCTCAGAGACAGCCACTTTTTTCTTCCTGTCTGGGTTGAGCCTCCAGTACATCATCATGGCTGCTTTGCGTACTGCCAGCTCAAACTTGCCCTCTTTTGACAACTTGCGCATGTCAGCCTCATTTTCTGGAGTTACTCCCTTTTTCTGGATCCAGCAGCGCTGAAGAAGTCTCGCTGCGGACATTCTTCCCTGTTTAGCTGCTTTGATTAGCCAGTTAACTGCCAGGCGGTTGTTGAGGTCTGGGTCTTTTTCTTCAGCAAGCATCAAGAAGTGCTGACCCAACTGGAAGGTAAAGGGGGAGAGACTGTTACTTTTGATGAAGAGGGTTTGCAGTTTTTTTGCTTCACCACAGGATTTCAATTGTTAACATGTACAAACAGGTTTGTACATGTGCATACTTAACAATATGTGTGTGAAAGGTTCTGTAAAGGGAGAACTTTTATGGTTAATTGTTTTGTTCCAGTGTAGCCAATGTCAGAGCCACATAAAGAAATGATTTCGAAAAACAGAATCCTGCAGCCCCATTGCTGTGTGTCTTTCTGTCTCGACTAAGTAACAGGGGCAGCTGAGCACTCCAGGACATATCAAGTGTCTGTTTTCTAATCTTAACCATCTTTACGTAACTTTCTTCTCACACAGTTGTCATCAAATCTGTCCTCTGCCTTTCAGTGAGTTGTGAAACAGATAAAACAATCATTTCACACAGTGTTACCAAGTCTTGTAGATAAATGAACAAAACCAGACCACATTTACCTAAGCATCAATAAACAATGATGGACATGTGTTATAGGGTATGACAGATTCTTTAATTCATGAGACTTTGCTAGAACTATTGTCCTATTGTAATCTGTATGAAAAGACGTGTCTGAAAGATAATTATCCACAGAAAACACACACAATCTGCAGCTTCTCAGTTTTCTTTGTCACTCACAATTTAAGCATTTGACAATTTGTGAAAATTTAGAACATTCTGCAAACAGATTTTTTAAATGATTTGTCAGCAGGGAAAGAGTTGTGTTGTAAACTGGAATCCAGAGATCATCTTGCGGGTGGCAGAAATAGAAACACCCCACATCTGAGTCATCCAGTGAGACTGACAACAATGCCAAGTGTTGGTCAGTGTGTGTGCGTGCGTGGGTGTGTGCGTGCGTGTGTGTGCAGACCCGGCTCTGAGCTCTGGCATCACCAGTGTTGGCCTTCTCCTCCATCTGCTCCACACTCAGGTCTTCTTCTAGTTCTTCATCTTAAATGGCACCAAACAGGTTTATTAGACATTGAGGTAAAGTCCATAAAACTATTTCTTCATGAGTTAGCTAATAGGTAGTATGATCTTGTATCAGTGTTACTAAGCATGGATTATTCTAGACTCACATTTAAGTGACAATAAAATTGTGTCAGATATGCATCCTGTAACTCAAGATCAAAAAACCTGAAAGGTGGAGTAGATGTGAAACCGTGAAACTTTAAACACGTCTGCTGGCCTGAGAATCTATAATGTGATAAAATTTAAGAGCTCGAGCAGCTTGATGACCAGACAGCTAAAATGTCACATCAGGACTTGTTTATTATATGAACCGGTCCTGTCTCTAGAATGTGCTTCATCACAAAGGTGTCTTTTTTTCAGATGCCAGAGATTCGTATGTATAAAGCCCATGAGCTGCACCACAGGTCTGCATTTTATGTTTTACCTCCAGAAGTCTCCAACTATAACACATTATAAGAATCACCGTACTTTAAACAAGAAATTGATCCTGGACTAGAATCATGGTCAGCGCCTTCTTGTGCAGTTTATGTGTTCTCTCTGAGCATGCATGCTTCTCTACAGGTAGTCCAGCCTCCTCCCACAGTCCAAAAACATGGCTGTTAGATAAACTGACCAAAGTAAATTGCTATTAGGTGTTTCTGTTAATTTTACTACTAATTCTACTACTATCTTTGAAGTTATTATAAATGAGATGTAATTTTGGTTTTAATTTCTATTTATTTTGTCTTTTAATAATTGTCATTGTGAATTTTATGCATACTTATTTCTAACTTTCTAATAATCACCTCTACTAGTTGCATAGTTTACCACATTCTGGTTAGATTGTTCTTCATGCGTTTGAAATGCAATGGGAAGCTTTTGAGAAGGACTATCAGAGTGTTTGCAAATAATCCTGAGAAATTGTTGTTTTAGTGATCAAGTTAATCGATGAATTAGACTGAACTTGTAAAAATTTGATGTTATAGTAATGACATATTTCAGTCTGGTAAGTCTGTATGCATGGAAATGGGCAAAGACTATTGTAAACAATCTTCCAACTTCAGTTAGAAACATAATCACAAGTGAGTTTTTATTTAGAAAAAAACTACGATGTTGATATCGGTGTGTGCAAATGCTGGTCAAATGATCAATAACAGTATTCTAATTTATAAAGACAAACAAAAATGACTTTGACTTAGATTAATAGCTTTTGTGTGAGATCTTTTTAAAATAAAATTGTATAGCCTAAATAGTTTCCCGTTGATCTAAATGAATAACTCCATTAAACTTGGTAGAATGGATTCTTTTATAATGGCTCAGTGACAGATTTTTTTATCTACCTCTCTGTTATATAAACTTAAGTAATAATCATCTGTCTTTATTAACATCTGACTAACTTAATTTGAGTGGATTCTCACCATCTTCTTCATCATTTGCATCCTCTTCCTCTGCCTTCCTGAGTCTCTCCTGCATTATCACCTGCTTAGCCACAGAGGCAAAGCTGCGTTTTGTGGAAGCAGCTCCAGAGGGGGAAGTGTTGGAGCCAGAGCAAGATGATCCAGGACAGGTCGATTTGAACTTTGCAGAAGATGACATACTTGTTGTTTTGGAGACAGACGTGTTGGACGAACCTGGATGAGGTTTTTCAGTTATGTCACCAGACCAACGTTCTGAGGACACAGATTCAGCAAAAGACTCTGGCTTTGATTTATCCAAATGAATAGCTTGTGTGGATGATGAAGAGAAATCAGATAATTTTCTGGGACTTGATGGAGATGTTGATTTGTCAGGCTGAGAAGGTGCAGCAGGTTTATTAGCTGCAGGGGGAGAAGGAATCTGTTTCGGCGCTGGTGAGGATCCCTTCAGGACAGGGCACGGACCCGTGGTGCTGGCAGAGGAGGATGGAGACTCGGAATCCTTCTCCATTTTTCCTAAAAGATTCAGAAAGATTCAAAAGCATGTGTCAGGAAGAATCATGAAGAGTCAGAGTGTGAAAAGGTTTTGTGAGATAATGAAATAATGTTTTTAGTTTTAAATCATAAAACAGCTAAAATATGGAATAGGTGGCGTCTTTGACATTATTTTTGTGTACAACATTTTTCTTTTAGCTCTAATACTTTCTGTTTTTAATTACTGAATTTTTTTGTCTTGTTAAGAAATTTTACCTAAGTAAGGTTTTTTTTGGGAAACATATTTAACATTTCATTGAATAAGCAAGGGTTAGATTTAGGAGCTAGATGTGCATATTCTACATAAAAACAAGTACAAAAACAGTCTGTTTAGAATTTTGGGAGATACATAGAATTTAGAAAGATGTACAGTCGTATTCAGTAATTATATGCTATAATTACATTCACGTATCTGCATAAGAATGTATTTTTAGTGGTCTGGTGTTTTAATATTAAATGTCACTTGTCATAATTAATGGAAACAAAGGCCTGACATTAAAATGTGCCACTTAGTGAATTGAGTATTAATAATAACTTGTCAATAATATTTGAATTTGTTGTACAGGTTTGGTACACTAACGACTTCCCAAATTAATAAAAGTGCCTGTAAACCACCAACTTCTGCACCAACACTGCTCTCGCAATGTTATTTAAAAAAAAATAAAAAATACTTACCAACTAAATGTTCATGATTAACGCTCCTGGATTCGTATGTTTGACTCCATACTCCGTCTGTACCAGAAGGATCCCAGTAAGGAGACACTCACAGGCTGCTGTCAGACTACACCACAACTTTATGACCCGCCCACTCCTAAAATAGGCTCTCCAATATTAGAAGGTCCAATGAACAGCAATGAAAATAGCAACTTATTTAATAATTAATAAGTTATGTGAACCTATTTGTGAATGTCCTAACCAGTTTGTGGAATCTCAACAATTATTTTAATGTCTGAGCTCCACATTTGTACAAAATTTCCACCAATTTGAAGAGACAAACCAGAAATATACCCGCAAATATTAATCCTTATAATTATTTTTGTCACCACATTCGGATAGAGCTGTGTGCTTTAAAGCTTTGCAACAGTTACTATTTAAGGAGATTTCAGGGTTTAAGGTCAAACTGTGATTTTAATCAAGTTCAGCTCCGCCCCACAAAACACCAGTGGGTAAAAACTGATCCAGGACTTGTTAGAGGGGAGATTTGAGTCTAACACATGAATAAATGTTGCTAAATAATCTAAAGCATATTGGAAGATTAAAACCCAACAATTTTTACAGCCCCTTGCCCGCATACATGCTAACCATTTTCTGATGGCATTCAACAAGATAATTTATCACAAGGTTCATACCTGTGGAAAAGCTGTGGAATGTGGTGGAACTGGAGACTTGCATCCTTGGTGTGCTTCCAATAAATTTGCTGAACCTGTGTGGTTATCAACCCAGTACTAACAAGGTGTACCTAATAAAATGGCCTATGAGTGTATTTGTAACATTTAAAAGACAAAAAAATAAATAAATGTTTTTGAAGGGAGGGTATTATTTATCCATTCTAAATTCCGATGGACTTTAGGGTATTATAGACGACATAATTTGGAGTCAACAAAGCAGAGCTATTTTTAATTCACTGCGGAATCTCCTCTTGAATGAACTTGACCTGCTCTATGCTCACTTAAAGCAATCTAGCTGCACAGTGCGTACTCATCCAGAAAACACATGGATCACTTGCATCCCCCATTTTGCCCGCAGATGTGGGTTAAACACATGCTTTTTTTTTAAAATCCGCAACCCAAGAGAACAGGAGACCTCTAGTGCTTTTATTCATCTTCTCTATTTGGCTCATTAATTCATGTACCGAAATCAATAGTTGTTTTTTAAACTGGAGCGCTTCATCATTACTGGTATGTGTGGGAAAAAAATAAAATATTCAAGTTAACAATTTCACACATCACAGCACTGAATGAGTGCGCCTGCCTGAAGAGGCGGGACCGTGACCCGCTTACAGACGTAAAAAAAAAAAAAAAAGCAGAATTGTCTCCGTCGCTTCAGACAGAAGAAGCCACCATCATGTCTGACTGCAGGAGGCAGTGGAACCGGGAGGATGAGCTGCCGGTCTACCTCGCTGGTCCGATCACCACCGGGCCGAACCAGCGCAAATCCTTCGGGATGTTCAGTTCCGTGGAAGGGGCGTTCGATAGCAAGACCATTGACTTCGATAACTACGCGGTGGGCAGGAAGGGGAGCCGCACCCCGAGAAGCGGGAGCCGGGAGAGGGTCTTGGAGACCGGTGACCCTGTGGGGAAGACACCCGGGGAGGCTGCAGATGGGTCGAGGAGAAGCCCAAGCGGGGAAGCAGATGATGCTCGGAGCGGCGTGGAAGTACGATTTACATCGGAGAAGGAAAGTCCTAATGAAAAGGTATGGCGATCATTTTTGTTGCTTAGAAAAGCCTTTTCTTTTTCAAGCAAGAAGTAATTTCACTTTTATTTAAAAAAAAAAATCCTCCTTATATTTGAGTCTATGGTTCAATCTGCATAAATAATAAGCTATTTTCTGCATTGCAGTTTATTTTAGTGTTCGCCTGCGTGGCTTTAAGAACCCTCTTCCTTCCTAAAAAGATGCAAGCTGCAGATAGAGGTGCTACATATGTGGTGCTGAAATGGACAGCGACATGGTACATTACCCCACCCACGGTACTGTTTCCGTGTTGCCAGGCTTGGCAACTCGAGGTATGCGTGAAATATGTCAATGCCCTGAGAAAAGACGGTGAAATGAAGTTGTCAAAGGACATGTTAGAAACCATGCAAGTTTTACACATAATAAGGAAAATCTTCATATCTTGAAAGTTATTCTGATAGAGTCGCAATTTGAGGTTAATTTAACAGAATCTGTACATGGAATTTCAAAATATGCATGTAGAGAAGAGCAAGGGAAAACTTAAAACATTTTTTTTAATCCTTTCACAAAATAACTGAAAAAAAAATTCCCTTCTCACCCTCTGCGGGTGGTCTCTTTCATCCTCTG
>NW_006799982.1:2734242-2765282 GCF_000485575.1 Poecilia formosa | reverse complement strand
TACATCCCATGTAGGGGCTTGTCCTCCCATGATGGTACCTCCAGCACCCCATCCTCTGTTCCCCATTGTCTGAAAAATTCGCTGAACACATCAAGGCTTTGTCCTTGATGTATTTATAGATCTTGAATGTTTCATCCTGGACAGTGGCTCTCACACTCACTAGTCCTTCCTTGTCCCAACTTCGAAACCTTCACAACAAATAAACGCTGACACTTTGCTGACCTACTTTTTTGATTGTATTTTCTAAATTACATCCCAGCAAGTGACAGAATCTGAATTACATAGCATTTTATAGCATTTTATATAACATGGTTATATATTGTTTTCCACATTTATTTGCAAACATTTTGGAAAGAAGTAAAGTATCATGTGCTACTAACTTCACTGCCGTACAAACTCTTTGAAGCAGTGTTGGCAGTTGTAAAGAGCATTACCAGACCCAAACATTCCCTAAATACCCCATTGATTTGAGGAACAAGAAGTAAGTCAGTTGATATTCATCTGATTATCAAATGATTTGCCATGCAAAATTAATTTTGCCTTGCAGTCAATAACCTATCATTAGCTCACTAGGTGACAGTAAAACACAGAATGTAAAGAGCTCAAGTATAACTATAAAAAACTTGAGAGAGAGAGAGAGAGAGAGAGAGTGGTGGTCTAGTAAGCCCCCAAAATAAAACGCTGCCCAGAGCCTCTTTCAGCCTTGGTCAGGCTCTGCTGTCAGGTGAGTTGTTGTGTGCAGCTCCGTTGCCCGCACGCGCAAAGCCACGCTCGATCTCGTCACTCGATCTGTCACTCACGTGCGTAACGCAAGCCGACGCAGCCGGACGGCGACGGCTTCATCGCTCTCCGTCTTTGAAACAATTAAGCCTAAACTAAGTCACAGTGAAAGAAAGTCAAAGGAGGCGCATCCATCCGGGATATATCCGGGGCTGCTGGACTCAGCCCGATCCGCTTCTGAGTTGGACCGCCTAAGGGGGGCAGAGGAGACGGAGGGAGCATGTCTGAGAGCAGCTATCAGGGGAATAACTGCATCCCCCATCAGACGGTAAGAGACCTACAAATCCCCGCTGCAAGGCAGAGAGGGGATTAAACTCTTAGTGAATGGCAAAGAACACCAGGGCCTTTTGTGTATGTTGCTTCATTGCGAATTGAAGCTAGCTGACAGTTTCTCCCGTCTGTCTAATAAAGTACACTTCATAGTCTCTCTCTAGCTTGGATAGTATTGCATAATCCTGTCGCTTGTGGGATTAAAGCAGCTAACGTGACGGGAGAGATCGAGAGCCGAAACCATGGAATAAAGTAAAGCAGCTCCGGTGTGAGGCTTCATCCTATAACTGTATATGTCACACATTTGATAAAAAAAAGGGGCTGTTATTATTTAGAGAGAGGATTTATTGTTCCTTTTAAAAAGATAAAAGATGATATTCATGGAGGGTGTTGTGTGGAACCACGGGTAATCACTGGTTACCATGGAGACCCAGCATCTTTTCATACGATGTTGCCAGGCACCCTCCGCTGTGGAACAGGATGTTTATGCTAGTTTGACCAGGAAAAAAAAAAGCTTCTCTTGCATATTTTAAAATTTAAACCTTAATAGAGTACTTTCTGAAAGAACTAAGCTACCAGCTCCACCATGGTAAAGCCTGTTAAATTGTGTTGTAAATGCATAGTCATACATAAATACTGTACCAGTTATTATCCAAAAAAAAAAAGAGAAGCATGTGTGATATTTGGAGAAGAAAAGTTGTTTTCAATTTTTTTTGAGCATTCATTAAAAGGCTTAAAAATTCTAGAACTATTCATCAGACTACAAATGGTTCAAACCAAGCATTTTATCCATGTATAGCTCTCACTCAGCGCATCCTTTTGTTGGTCTTTTGTTGCACTGCATCAATTGTCCTATATACATAGCTATAGGTTACATAAATGATTGCACAACACAGTATATCTAATTCCCAACACTTGTTTGAACCTCTCGTCTCTTCTCCTCCCTGTCTCTCTCTGATCTGCTGTTCCTGCAGGGTGAAAAGTTACTGATCAAAGGGGGTAGGGTTGTTAATGATGACCAGTCTTTCTACGCGGACGTTTACGTTGAGGATGGGATCATTAAGTATGTATGAAGGAACAATATCTTCAGTTGTCACTGCTTGTTTTCTGTGTAATCAAGAGTCTAAGAATATTTACGCCTGTTGAATTTTTCCATGTTATCACAATATAATCACCAGTTTACCCTCATATTCCCATCAACAGGTACAGGTAATAGCAGTTACCCGTACCTGGTATTTAAAAAATGCATCACCACAACATGATGATTCCACCACCATGTTTCACAGAGGGGATGGTCTGTTCAAAATAACGTGCAGTGTCAGTTTTTATTTTTTTTGCCACACCTTTCAGTTTGCATTTAGGGCACCAAGTTAAATCTCGGTCACATGTGGCAAGAACACCTTTCTCCACATGTTCACTGGCTTGTTATGAACTGTAAACAGGGCTCTCTTCTTGACCCTCTTCCAAAAAGGCCAGATTTGTGGAGTGCACTAATTGTTGGCAGATTATCCCAGCAGAGCTGTGAATCTCTGCAGTGCATGCACAGTTACCATTGGCCTTTTGGTGCTTTTCTGATTGATGGTCTCCCTGTCATGCTGGGTGGAGATTCATACGGGTAGATTTGCAGTTCTGCCTTACCAATGTGTGGAGGTGGATTGAAGAGTGCTCTGTGAGATTACCCACCAATTCTGACCAGCTTCCACACCCCCGCAGCTCCACAACATGATGCTGCCTCCTTCATATGTCAGTGTATTTCCTTTTGTCTAACCAAAACCTGAGTAAAAATCAAGACATACGAGTACTTGCAATGCTTGTAGGTTTCCGTAATGGGCTCGTTAAAGCCCATTACTTTTATGTACTGTCTTCATATGTCTGCTTTTTTTTTCCTCGCCCTCATTCTTTTTTTTCCCCCTTCATACGTCCTTTGCAGGCAGGTGGGCGAGAACCTGGCTGTTCCAGGTGGCGTCAAGGTGATAGAAGCCAACGGTCGCATGATAATCCCAGGGGGAATAGACGTCAACACATGCCTGATGAAGTCCTACCTTGGCACGCAGCCTGTTGATGATTTCCTTCAGGGCACCAAAGCTGCACTTGCTGGCGGCACCACCATGATCAGTGAGTGTTGACGTTTTCAGCTCAGAACATCATAAGCAGGTTAATTCCCATCATAACCTTTAACATTTCCCTCCTTCTCAGTGGATCACGTGACCCCTCAGCCCGGTGACAGTCTGCTGGAGGCGTTTGAGCGCTGGCAGGAGGCTGCAGATAAAAAGGCTTGCTGTGACTACTCTCTGCACGTCGACATCCCCCAGTGGAACGAGAATGTTAAGGATGAGCTGGAACTGCTGGCGCAGGACAAAGGTATTCGGCTGACTTTGTTACTTTTTTTATGATCTGTTACTTCAGTTCTTCACACAATTCTTGGTTAGGAGACAATTCTCATTAACATCAGGAGCCAATTTACAAACAATTCAGCCAAACGCTCAATCCTCTTATTGTAAAGACACAATGGAGATCTGAAGGTTCCAATCACAATGCTGCTTTAGTGGCACTGTGCAGCTTTTCTCGTAATCCTTTTTTACTCTGCAAAGACAAACATTTTACTTTGCGTACAGCTGTAAAGTATGTAACCAGATCATCCACAGTAATGTGTTGTGTTTCTTTTTAGTGAAATTGTGCTGTATTACTAGGCCCACATGTTAGTCACAAAGATGCACCATAAATCTGATCAGAATGGATTAGGCATGAGCTAGAAAAATAATTTCCAACTGTAATAGCTTTGAGTAAAAATAACATGTAATCACAAACACACAAAAAACAAAACAAAACATGTTTTTGCACAAAATGTCAGACGCTGTACAACACAATCAAACTACTTTTGTTAAAAAACATAAAATGCTGAAGTAATGTAACCTGCTGATCATTTCAGTAATAGTAATGTTATTTGCTATGTACTTTTTAACCATATTTGTCTTTATTGAGCATTACCTAAGGCTTGTGGCTCTGCTTAGGTGTTAAAGAAGCCCAGTTTGCTTTAATAGCAATACATAACATTCGAACATATTGACAAACTTTGACTTTTCATTTGTTTGTAAACCATAATCAGGAACAAACCCTCAAAATATATCACTTTTTGTATGTTAGCAGCAGAGTAGGATTTTACATTTTGAAGTGAATTACTGAACTAAGTTATCTTTTTGATGATATTGTGATTTATTGATTTATTGTTGTTCCCACCTGCTCACTATAAAACCATCTCCTCTCTTGACAGGCATCAACTCCTTCCAGTTGTACATGGCTTATAAAGATTTGTACCAGATGACAGATGCTCAGGTAGGGTTTCTAATTAGTGACATAACCCAAATTAAATACTCACAAGTTCAGTGATGTATAAAATGTTTTTTTATTTTGTAGGTCTCTGAGTTTATAACACTTTATAACCTCCTTGTATTGTTTTCCTCTGTCTTCAGTTGTATGAGGCGTTCTCGTTCCTGAAGCAGCTGGGCGCCGTGGTGTTGGTTCATGCTGAAAACGGAGACCTGATTGCACAGGTAACTGCTGCGGTATCTAGATCGCAGCCTCCCTCTCCCCTTACAGCTGAGAAATATTCATGTTATGTAACTCACCATCTTTCAAAAGGAGAGTCAGAGGATTATTTCTGCTACTATAGCTGCAGAGGATGGCAGGTTTTATCTTTGGCTGGCATTTTTGCTGACTTTTAATATACTAATGATGATGATGTAATGATGATTAAGACAGTAACGGTGATGGTGGTGATGCTGCATTCGGCAGTGATAACAGTTATAACTAACAGTGTGATTTATAACAGGACAAACTAGTATTTTAAATTAATAAAAGAGCAGTTATGAATATTATTAGCATGTTTGTCAACTCAGTCACCATGCTGAGATGCTATATGAAACAAGTGTCAGAAGCAAAGTTTTTGACTCAAACTTCAATGCCTTTCTTATGTAATAAAATTAAAACTGTCGCTGGTGCTTTTTGGTAATGACAGTTATTAAAATGTAATGTTTGTTCAATGGTTACCAAAGAAAAGAATGCTCTTTTCTTTATAACTTTGTCATTTTGTGTTTTTGTTGTGTAAAGCACCTTGAACTGCCTTTCTGCTGAAATGTACTATACAAATAAACTTGATTGATTCATTGATTAAAAGGATGTTGTGAGTGGCGGGAGAGAATGTGAATAATTAAACATTTTGTGCTTCAGGAGCAAAGAAAAATCTTGGAAATGGGAATTACTGGCCCTGAAGGCCATCCTCTGAGTCGACCTGAAGAGGTAATTTTTTTTACTAGTATTAGTTCAGTGAACAGCCTCTCACTGAAAAACTCTAAAGTCTTTCTTTTTTCATAAAGCTGGAAGCCGAAGCAGTGTTTCGTGCCATCACTCTTGGAAACCGTGTGAATTGTCCCGTCTACATCACCAAAGTGATGAGCAAGAGTGCAGCCGACACCATCACTCAAGCCCGGAGGAAAGGTACACTTTTCTTTTATTTCATTTATTCTTATTTTTGGGTTACTACAGTCAGGTAGTAATGATTGTCACATCTTCTTTCATTACAACCACAAACGTCTATATATTCCATGAGGAATTTATGTGATAGACTTACACTGGTGTGTAATTTAATTTCTGTTCTTTGAAGGAATCAGGACATGCTTAAAGAACATTAGTGAATAAACAGCATTATGAAGATAAAGATGTAGAAAGATATGCGTTTTGGGAAAAGAATACTGTATCTCTCCCTGAACACATCCTCCCTAAATGTAAAACATATTAGTGAGAGCATCATGCCATGGGATGCTTTTAAACTGAAACTGATCAAGTTTCTCCAACTCTAGTTCCAACGCACCTGTAAACTGGAGCTGGATATTCCTAATTCAGATAAATGCATGTGTTACAATGGCCTAGCCAAAGACCAGAAAGTGTTCTATTTTTCTTTAAAGATTTCTGCTAGTAACAAGTTCAAACTTTTGTCATTTTCCATCCACTTTACAATTACACACTTTTTTGTGCTGCTCTGTCACATACATTCTCAATGAAACAAAAAAAGGAACTGTGTTTTACTGAAATTTAACGATAAAAGTTCAAAAGATGTCTACACTTTTTAAGGGCACTGCAGTCTTAAAGCACACCACTCGTTGCTCTCAAAGGTGTCTGCTTTTATCCTTCCTTAAAGGTTCTGTAGTTTTTGGGGAGCCGATCACAGCAAGCTTGGCAACTGATGGCTCTCATTATTGGAGCAAGAATTGGGCCAAGGCAGCTGCTTATGTGACCTCTCCGCCACTGAGTCCTGATCCCACAACTCCAGACCACCTTCACACACTACTGGCCTGGTAAGAGGGAATCAGTTCTGATGCATTTTAATGGGCAGATCTATTTAGTTTGTCTGGTCAGTATTGGTCTGCTTCATTTTCTTTTTTTAATATAAGACTTTACCACAATGTCAACTGTGCATTAACATGGTGACAGGAAAAGAGACATTAAATTATTCTGCCATTGATGGATATTATATTTAATGCCAGTGAAAAACTGAAACAGATGCAGGGAAGGTGAAGACATGTGATGAGGCAAAGGGCAGGGAAGACTTACTTATAAACACTGATTTTACTTAGAAACAGGTCAAACTGAAATACAATACTGAATATAATATTGTACAAAGTTAGAATCCCGCTATAGGAAGGGGAAAAGTGCATGAGACTAAACCCGCTTCTGCTCTCACCCCAGACATCCACACCCACCAGCAACTTCCAGCTGCACACTTTTGTCTGTCCCCAATACCATAAATAGCACAGGGCCTAGAAGCTCTCATCATCTGTTGCCTTGGATACCAAGTGCCTGCCTCCCTCCTCCTCCTCCCTTCCTCCTCTTTCTCCTCTTCTTCTTTCTTCCACACTGCTGTTATGCCCTTCATGTGTATCTCCAGCTTCTTCAGGCAGTTCCATGCTGTCACTCTGATAGTGGGAATATTCTTAGCTTCTTCATCAGAGACAAGAGTACTTTTTGCCATTTCTCAATGAGGACTATTATTGCTGTAGTAAGCACTCTCTTGGCATTAGTATGCTGATCAAACAATAATCACTGTAATTAAGGGTTAAGTAATATGCCTGTCATCAGAGCTTCACTTTAAACCAAGCTCTTTGAGTTTGCTGTCTTATGCAAAAAAAAAAAAAAGATTAAGTAAGTGTTTGTGTTCTGCTCCTTCCGATATAACATATATTTATGCATTAGATGATACTCTTGTTGTTGGTACTGCAGCTACATTGCACCATTCAGACTCGTTCAGCTGGCTGATTTTATGTTGCAAACCTCTTCCTGACATTCACTTAAATCACAGGCTCGATGAGGACACCTGGTGGCCAACATACAAAAAAACTTCCTTAATCTATGTGACGAATCAGCTTGAATTTGTGTATTCAGTGCACAGCAAAAGTATTCAAATCTGTTAAGGTTTTTCACATTTTGTCCCATCACAAATACAGACAAGCATGCACTTTGTTGGAATTTAATGCCACACATCAAAACAAAGTGGTGTGCAATTGTAAAAATCCAAGGAAAATGACACATGGTTTCCAACATTTCTTTTTTTACAAATGCAAATCTCACAATGTGGCATTGATTTGTATTTAGCCTTCTTTACTCTAATACACCTAAACAAAATCTACTACGGCCAGCTTCCTCTCTACCTACAGTTCTGGACATTTAATCTCAGCATAAATTCAGGTATTGAACATTGGTGAACAAACAGTTGTGGAGTTATTAAAGCAGAGCTAAAGAATATCCTAAGCTTTAATCTCTTTACTGTTCAGTTCATCATCAGAATGAAAAGTAAACATAGGACATATTGACACCTAGTCGTTCACAAAACTACCATCTAAAATATATGGAAGCTTGTGATAACATGTGACAAAATGTGAAAATGTTTAGGGCTGTGAATACTTTCAAACACGAACACTGCATTTCTGATTGTGTCCACTGATCTCTTTGCCTCCCTGTTGCAGTGGGGACCTTCAGGTGGTGGGGAGTGCTCACTGCGCGTACAGCACTTCCCAGAAAGCAATCGGCAAAGAAGACTTCACCCTGATCCCAGAGGGGACCAACGGAGTCGAGGAGAGAATGGGTTTTGTCTGGGATAAGGCTGTGGTGAGCGATAACACACAACGTTGTTTCGGTATATTCTTCACAAGGGTGAGTTTTTTATTTTGTGTGTAACCTTCTTTAAATTCACCTATTGTCATACTAAGGCCATGGGAAAAATGGATGAAAACCAGTTTGTTGCAGTCACGTCAACCAATGCGGCAAAAATCTTCAATCTGTACCCACGTAAGGGACGCATAGCCGCGGGCTCTGATGCTGATATCGTCATTTGGGACCCTGACAGTGTGAAAACCATCACAGCCAAACTGCAGCAATCGGTAAGAACATGAATAAATAACAAAAGATGTAAAAATATATACCTACATGTCTCTAACTGAACAAAGTCTGATCCAGTTGTAAGAGGCAGAGTTTAGATGTTTTTGAGAGGTTGAAAATGTTTATAGGGTTAGGGTAATTGATTAAAGGAACTCTAAAGTCGTCTGTAGCATTTTTTCATTATTTAAAAAGGGAAATAGAAATTTAAACCATCTGAACAGTAAGTTATCAGAAAATGTGGCTGCGACGGCTTTAGCAAGGGAAGTTCAGGTTATTCCTACTTAATTTGCAATAAATATTTAATCGAAATCCATATAAAAGCCTGAAGAAAACAACACACTACAACTACGAAGCAAGAGTATTCTGTGGAAAATGTACTTTTGATAAGCTGCCTAAAATATTTCACCAGAACCCCTTTAAACATGCAAATCTGCTTTGAGCGCAGCAACACAATGCTGCTTTTAATGTATTCAGACTGCATGTTGGGTCTTAAAAAGACCTCATGTCCTGATGCCAGCCTGAGGAGTGAATGAGGGTGAATAATCCCCCATTCACCCCTCAACGTTCCCTGCATTAACACAATATCCCCTCCCCCCCATCGCTTTCACTCCTTTGACAAAATGCATGCTGGAAGACATTCCTTTTCTTTCCAATGCAGGCTGCAGAATACAACATCTTTGAGGGTCTGGAGTGCCGTGGTGGCCCAGCACTGGTGATGAGTCAAGGTCGGATAGTTTATGAAGGGGGCAAACTACAGGCTCAGCAGGGCACCGGCCGGTTCCTGCCACGCAAGCCCTTCCCTGACTATGCTTACCAGCGGGTCAAATGTAGGAATCAGGTAAAATATAGAGTTTTAATATGAGTAGCATTCATTATACATTGATTGTATCTTAAGGATTGTAAGTACAGCATTACATCTCCATTCAAAATGATTTAGCAATCTGCTTTACTAAATCATTTTGTAGACATGCTAACATTAAGATTATGATATCTGTTGAAATTGGTGTGTGCAATTTGAAATAGTGACTCCTTGCATTATTTTAGACTAGCATATTTATGGTAATCAGAAAATGCCTCGGCTTATTCAGTGATCTTCAGATTAATATGTAAAGGAAATGCAAAGAAGTATACAACTACAGTGTTTTGACTAACTGCATCATGTAGAGTGATTTTGAATGATTAACAGTTTTCCCTTTCCTAGATTTCCTAATTTTTGAGGACATTTCTCCAATAGGTAAAGAGCAAGCAGGGAGTCACCCGAGGGATATATGATGGCCCTGTGTACGATGTTGCTCCTACACCCAAATACATCACCCCCGCTCCGTCTGCCAAGACTTCACCCACCTCTCACCAGCCACCACCGATACGCAACCTTCACCAATCCAACTTCAGCCTTTCAGGTTCAATAAATAACAATTCTATATCTTTTATATAGAAACATTTTTGTTTTCTAAGTTATTATCAGCAATATACCTGCAGTAGAAAGATGTCATGTTGCAGTGGGTTTGTAAGTGAAGTTTCAAGCAGCGAACAGCTAATTAAATGGAACCCCTGATTTAGTTGATTTTAACTATTTAAAACAAATCAAATGTTTATGTCTGGGAGATATAATATATTAACTATCTCCATTTATAGATGTTTTCTCAGTGAAACAACAGAAATAATGGTGGCTATCACCTTTATCTATCTAATTTTTTTAATTATGTTGGGCCGATTTCTATAAAAAATAGGAACTTAAGATTACATAAGTAGTACCAAAATGGGTCATCTTCGATGCAGTTGTATAAATAAAATTCTGAAGCAAAATCCAAAATATTTCTGCACCAGTGAAGTGGACAGATGAGCCACAGCTGATGAGGCAGATTGATATTCCCTTTGTCAGAGTAACTGAAGCGGACAATTGTTTGAATAAGAGTACACTGACAAAATCAACTGTTTCTTGCAATATCATAGACACTTATTTTCCACCTATCCACTAATTCATGCATCATTTGAATTTTAATTATAATAGAAAACTATGTATATTTCCTTAAACAGTGCATTCTTATTGAGATTCAGCGTCTTCTTAGTATTGGAGTCCTGATAAAGACAACAGCACAACAAAACAAACATTTTGTCACTGTCAGAAAAAAAACACTTGTATCTCCAAAGGTTGAACTTTTTGGTAAACAAAAACAAAACAAAACAAAACATGTTTTTCTTCTAAATATAAAAACATGTCTGTCTGGTCAAAGTCATGTCCTGTTATTGAAACTTGTGGATGTATATTCATTAGAGAAACCACATTTGGATTGGAAGGGTGAGTGATAGGGTTGGTTTTCAAAAGAAAATACTAAATATATTAAAATGGAGCTATCATTTGTTTTCTATTTGTCCAACAGCATTGCAATTTGAGATGTCTTAACAGTCTATCTATAGAGCTATATTTAGTTAGCGCTAACTTTCGTCACAACTCCCTGTCATGGTGTACTTAAACTGTGGGTAAATGGATAGGTTATTGATCATTACTGGGCAGAAGACAACTTAATAAAAAGCTTGTCTAAACTGTTAAGTTTTTTTTTGTAGCTAATATATATTTTTTAATTTGCCTGTTTTTTTCCGTAGGTGCTCAGATTGACGACAACATCCCTCGTAGGTCTGGCCACCGCATTGTAGCACCCCCTGGTGGTCGCTCCAATATCACCAGCCTTGGCTAAAGGCTTGGCTCTTCATAAGCCACTGCTGGTTTGGGATTTCACCTTTTGAGAGTGTGTGAGTGTAAAAGTATGACTGCCACAAAACATTACCTTTTTATCCACTCCATAATTGTTGTTTTTACAGCTTCACACTAAATTTAAGAGTGTATAATTCACAATCAGACAACCTATTTAAAATCCTTTTTCAGGAGAAACGTAACACCAGTAACACTGGTCATGATATTGTTTTGTTTTTTCCTTTTAATCACGACTTTCTCTTTGTACTTCCTTACTGTCCACAACTTAAGCAAGTCTGCTCTGACATGGTGCTACTTTTCCACCACCAGGTGGACTGCAGAAGATCTAACTTATTTTGTATTTCATCTGCTCTTAGTTTGAACACATTTAGATAATTTATTTTAGTTTAACTTAAAAAAAATGTTTTACATAGGTTGTTGCATGAACAAATCTTTAAATGTTGCACTAGTTGTTAATTGTGGCAACACATTACACATGAAACTGCACTAGAAGCACATTTGTATTCAACAGCACAAACATATTTGTATCCTGGGAAATGTAGATGCTTTAATGATGTAATCACATTCACTGTGGCTGCTTCCAGATCCAAAACATAGGCTTCACTGGGAAGTTCTTGCAAATGCAATAAAAACAAAGTGAGCGTCCTCCACCAGATACGTTATGCAAATGTGTTAATGTTCTCCAATAAGATGTAAAAGTAGCTCAGTGGCTGAATGAAAACAACTGTAGAGTTCAGCCTTAGACTTGTGTACCAACATAACTGGCTTCCTCAGTAAATACTTGATGTTGTTTGTGAGTTTCCTGCCAATCACTGTTGCCAGGAATGGATCATTGTTATAATAAACCCTGAGCTCAAAGCTGTAAAAAGGGCTTCAGAAACCTTCCTTGCTCTTTCAATCAATTTTTGTGTTCTGTTTATACTTATTTTGATTAATTCTAGGTGTTTTCTTTGTTTTGTTACATTCAGTGTTTTGGATCTGCTCCATTTTTCTTGTTGTGCTCCAATTTGTCTGTTGGCACCTCTTATTATAAATAAAGACTGCACTGTTGTCAAAACCAATTGTGAAAAAAAAATCTTATGAGTGTTATTAAATAAAATAAAATAATTAAAAAAAACAACAACAAACATTTAAATTCCATTATGGGAACCCAAAACAAGTGTATAGTGACCAAATATTCTATTTGAGCAAATAACAGGTTTTGGTGGTTTAAAGCAGGGTAACACAACTTCTCATGCTCATGGATGTACTTCTCCACAGGGAAACTCTCTTATACTTTACACCAGTGGCAGTTTTTAATCTGTGCAAAATGACTCTCTGTTTAGTGTGGCATTCTCTTAGGGTTGGTTGGCATGGGCAACTTTAAGAAAATATTGTTTCACATCATGGCTGGTAAATTGTGCTGGAGCGTTTGTATGATTTTAAGCTTTCCCTCTGGTACCATAGAGAATTATATTCTGTTGGATTTGATCTCTGGATTTGATCTAAGTTTTCTTTACTAGGATATTTCTGAGTTATTCTTACTCATAGGCACATTAAAACACCTATCTTCTGTTTCTGCATTCGTTACCTTTGGGAGCCTTTCATGCAACATATTTGTTGTCTCTGCATTTGTAAGAAATTGCTAGCTTAGCATTAACTTCAGCACTACTGGGGCTGTCCTTCTGTTTCTCCTGTTGTTCCTCTGTTTCCTCCCCCGCTCTTCTTATAGCTCACACATTTTTTTTAATGTTTTTTCTTTGTTTTTTTGGATGAACAACCTTAACCCATACATTATTTCTGGAAGATAGCAGTTAGTCATTCAATCCAGGCTTCTGTTGAAACCTTCAGTCTGAAGAAATAACCAATGAGATTAAATTTGAGATCGGTTTTTGTGTTCTCCAGGGATTTTTGTTCACAGTAATCTAATAAACTCCATATATAGAATGATAGTACACAATTCAGAGCTTTGGGAAGCTTTTTTTTTTTTCAGTGTACATTTTGAAATAAATGCATAATATACTTGAGCTATTCAAATGTTCTCACATGCACATTTGCCTTTGCGTAAGTGATCCGACTCTTCGTTTTTTTTTCCTCTGGGCAGCAGGTGGTATAACGTCTTTCTGGAATTCCTCTACATGCTTGGCACACCTTTCCTTTGGAAGTTTCTCAGACTCTGCTCGCCAGAATCATTTAAGCTCCAGCAGACTGGCTGGGAAACATCAGCGCGCAGCTATTTTAAAACCATTTGATTTAATCCTTTTATATTAGAAGCCTTATTACAAGAATATCCTGACAGAGACAGACTTCAGCGCAACCACAAATGGTCACAAAGAAACACAAGAATATTACACAGGTAGAGATGCATGTATATGTGAACGTTAACAGCACCAAACATGAACACTTTAAATGGATCCCCTTCTCTCTGTGAAGCCAATTATAGATTGTTGTCGCAGTAAATAACAGCAAAGGCTGAACAAATATTACCAAATGGGATTGAATTAAATGACTGAAATAATTTGTGAACAATAAAAAAAAATATTTAAAAAAATGGCATTAACAACAAAAATCAAAAACTGATGTAATATGGCGACTCTAACTTAAACATTGCTTGTTTATGTTAATTGATCAAATAGACACACATATTATTCTGGTACATGTTGACAAGAGTACAGTAGATGGAGAACACTTTCCTGACATTTTGTCTTCAGATATGAAGGTTTTGTTCAGGACAAGCAACCCACTTGGCATTTTAAGAGATCACAAGTTTGCGCTCGGTGCCTTAATTTTACATTCCATGAAAGTAGAGGAACACACATTTTCCAGTTCAGAATAGTAGATATTCTGCCTTTTCTTATCTCTTGCAAACTTCACTGCATTTATTCTACTCATTGTGTTCTGGGCCTCTTCAAGCTTCCTCCAGACAACTGGAACTTGATTTTCTAAGTGAAAGGCAAATTTTACTTTTATCATAAAAGAAGCCTTTGGTCAACTGAACAACAGTCAGGTTATTTTTCTTCCCAGCAGACAGGGTTAAGGATAGATAGTTGTATGCAGTGACTCCAGCAACTCCGGACTGGAATTTGCTTTACAATCCTTCACAGCTGTGATGATCCATGTTGCCTTTTCAATTTTTTCAACATTTTTCTTCCACTCAACTTTTGATTGCTATTTTCATGTGGCAGTATTTGCTTACCACCTCCTTGGCTTATCCTCCTGTTTCACATCGACAACTGCAGCATTCCTTTTGATTTTGTAGGAGTAGCAGGTCTGAATATTAAATTTCTAAATGCTTGCTCTGTTTTCTTATGTGGCCTAATTTTCTGAGAAACTGAATTGTGAGGTTTGATTTTGCTCTAAGTCATAGTTTTGAAAATATAACTTCTCAAACATATTTCCAGATTAGTTCATGTTTAAGACAACAGACGAACAAAACATGTTTTCGGATAAAACAAGGCTTATTCTACTGGGGGTAAAAATACATTTTAACATTTTATTTTTAAGAGAGCGCTAGACTGAAAGACTTTCATGTGCCTTTTAGTGCAGAATGTCTGGCCACTGTACCATAAAGGCCTGATGGGTGTGAGCGCTCCCGTCTCAGCAAAGTACCACTGGACCTCATTTATGATGGCCATTATTGGCTTGCCAAAGCCTCTTATATCCTCCTGTTCAGGTTGGCTGAGCTGCCAGATCTAAGAAATCTGTTGGAGGTTTCAACTTATTTCCCCATGAGAGGCCTGCTGCACTCTTCAACAACTTCCATCACTAAAGAAGGTTTTTATATCCTCTTGAACATTCAGATGAAATTGCCTCAACCACAAAAGTGTGTCTCCTGGTTACTTAGATAATTAAATCAGGTTCCAGTTGACAAATCCTGTTTATGAGCTCCATAGCTCAGCAATGAGATGCAATAGAGAGACTGGATAATAATAATAATAAAAAAATGCTCTTAAACACGTTTCTGCTTTATCTGTACTATATTTAGGCTATTGGGAAAACTGGATGTGCTCTGAAATAACAAAATATGAAAATCATTTTAATATAGTTATAGTAAAAGCTATAATCTAATTCCTGATCAGTTGTTGTTTCTGTCATTTTTTTCAATGTATTTTTTCTCCCTGGCCCTAATGCCAGTGTACTTCATCTTTTACCAGAACTCTCATTTGGTTGGTCTGCGCTCTGCATCCATCTATGAGGTTATTGTATGGATGTCAACATCAGACTTGAAGCATTACTGCCAAATTGTCTTTCAGTCCTTCAAGGCTTTGAAGGTTCTGGGAAGAGACACGGCCTTAGCACAGACTGCACTTCATATTTATTGGCTACCATAGGAAATAAATGTCAGAGAAATTAATCTTTTATTGAATTTCCAAAAAAAACTTTGGAAATTCCAACTTCTACTTTTACTCAGTGGAAAAAAGTAAAATTTTAAGGAACTACTGCTTATAAAATCACCTCTAGCACAATTGTGTATATGAGTCCCTTTAATAAAAGTGTAATTGCAGTTTTTATTTTTTTGTGTGTGTGCACAATTTACAATAATGTCACCGCTCACAGATATTCAGACAGCTTTTAGGCTTTGCGTTTCTAAAAGTGATCCTTTTGGTAAATTTAACTATTATAAAAGTATTCATAAACATTTTTCATTTCTACATGTTGTCACACTATAACTACAAACCTTAATGTATTTTATTAAGATTTTATGTGACTTTAAAAATGAAAAGGAAAGATTTGAAAGAAGGCAAGTCTTTAAAGCACAGCGTCATGGATGAAATGCAAGATTGCATCAGAGAGACAACAAGACTATATGACAGCCCACTCAGTGGCATTAGTTCTGTTTTCAAATCTAAACTGCTCACTGAAGAGAGAGAGAGAGAGGAGAGAGTGATTGATATCAGTGGAATGAATAAATCAGAAAATGAACAAGAGAAGTGGGTGAAATAGCAGACCGAGCACTCCTAGTGTTTAATGAATGTAGTTCATCCAATGTCGACTCAGCCATTTTCACATTCAGCTTTTTACTTTGCTCTTTGTTTTCTGCGAAAATTAACTTATTTCTCCTGATATTTAAACTTTCTGTGTCATCTTATGCAAATCAGTTCAGATTTTATTAAAATATTCCTTATCCATTTCTTGCCCAAAGATTTAAACTTAAACATTCAGATGCTTGCAATAAGGAACTAAAGAATGAAACAGAATTGTTAAATTGTTCACCCGGCTTGAAAGTAATTATTTTACTTCCATTTAGTAAGCACTACTGTACATTCATCCGCTCCAACGTGACAAAATGTGAGAAAGTTTTAGGTGTGTGAAAACTTTTGCCATTCACTGTATGTTGAAAACTGTAAGGAATAACATTAAGAACATCTGCAAACAGTGTAGAAATTTATTTGAGCTGCCTGTTTAAATTCATATACAGACTTGACAGGGAAATATGCATTTGGAAAAGAAAATGTTGGTGGCGATTGTGTGAGCATAGTATATTTATACCTTCTATTGCAATGGACTTGAGATATAAAACATATTTGTAGATATGGTAAGCATGCTCAGGTTGTAATTTTTTTTCTATTGAGACCCTATTATATGATATAAGACATAATTACTAGGTGTGTATTTCTTCCTAACTTTCCCTTTGTGCTGTATGGGAAAAGCTCTCTCCTGGTTTCTGGTGCAGATGAACTGACTACATCATCACCACCTCCACAGGCAGCAGCAGAGGCCTGCATCCTGCCACTGCCATCTGCTCCGAGAGCAAATCAAACAAATCAACAATATGGAGCTTTTGAGGTGAAATTATGTGCTTCTTCTTCTGCAGCAGAACATGAAACAGCATTTTGTATAGAGGAATATTGCTTCCTAGAGAAGAGGGAGAGAATGCCATATTAATAATTGAATGACCTTTTTATCCTTTCAAACACACAAAAAATGCTGCTTTAAAAAAATAGAACAGGTGGATGACTGCCTACAGGTAGATCATAGAGTTTGTTGTGTTGTTTTCTTCCCAGTCATGTCATTAACTTGAGCATCTGTGCACATCTGAGCAGCTTCGAGTTATATGCTAAAAATAAAATTATTTCTCTTCTGAATTTAACAAACTGTGAGTGTTAACCATTCCAAAACTAGCAATATGACTGGATATATTTCTATCTGTTGCTCAGTCAGAACATATAGTTAGTGTCTCCCAATGGATTTGTGTCTAAAGATGGTGCAGATTGGCTTTTTGTCTGCGGTTTTATGTCACCTATACAGATTTTTTATGTTATATGTCTTAAAGAGCTTGAAGTGTTGTTATAATTAACTTAGTTTTACAGTTACTATTGAGCTTCTTCGACTCAAGACAAAGAGTATTTCCAATAAACACTTTAAAGATCTTCCAAGTTGGAACACCCCGTCTCCTCCAGTTGGTGTCCCCATTGAGCTATGTCAGAAAACAGAAGTCCCATTTGGATCAACTTCACACTGTTTACCGGGACAACTACTCCGGCACAAGGAAAAAGATTTTTATTTATTTATTTTTTTCAAAGGAATGTTTTATTTATTTGCTCCATTTTCATTAGCTTTCTGCTTAAATTAATTCAACACAAAAGTCATCCTGAAGGATTCTGCAGAGAAAGTAAACAGGTCCAATTCAAACACAATTATTAGTCAAATTAAATCCTCTTCAGTCTAATGCCTTCCCATTTACTGCAGATCCTGATTGTCAAATTCAATGAAATCAGAATCCATTCAGGTTCGATGCAGGCACGTCCAATGAGTTAGTGAGCTTAAAAGGCCAAATTATCTCAGCAAACAAATGGACAGCAACAAATCCTGGTTTCTGTTCCTGGGTGTTAACTACTGACACTCATGAAGGACACCTAAAGGCTGTGAAAATGTTTCAGTGACCTACTAAATAAATAAATAAATAAATAAATAAATAAATAAATAAATAAATAAATAAATAAATAAAGCCAATCCAACAAGGTCAATGTAATTTTCATACATTGGCTCTATAAAGCATATGGTGCAGGAAAATGCTAAGTGTATTAAGAATAGTAAACAATTTTAAGAAATATTTTTTGTTTGTTCAAAACCACAATCAATTTGACCTTTATGGAAAAATTATAAAAAAAATATGCTGTTGAATGAATGATTAGAGTTAATGAGATAACGTAGAATAGAATAGAATAGAATAGAATAGAATAGAATAAAATTAGCTGTTATTGTCCCAGAAAGTGGAAACTTGGTATTCAATGGAAATGTTTATAAGTTTTATGCAAGCCTATTAGATTAAAAAACAAAAAACTAAAGAAATTAAGGAATCACACAATAACATCAACTGGATATACATTTATGCAAATCCATGTTGTGTACGTTTTATTTTCTGCCACTGCATCATGCGTGGTGATCGCACAGCTCTGATAAGCCCTAACTGATTTAACCAGGAAAAGATGAAAAGACATAAATGAAGAGCTGTGGAGGAACACAGGGAGGATCAACTCTCATATCATCTGTCATGGCTTGTTGGTGAGAGAGAGTGTTTACAGCTCTGCTGCGAGTCTTTCCTGAACAGAGGAACACAGCACTGAGAGAATCTTTGATTCACCAGGCTTTATATGCTTGGCTGCAGTGTCTCCAAATCTCTCTTTTGGTCTTTCAAAATTGCCACTACAGATGTTAACTGACCAGAGAGCTGCAGTAATTTTCTCTATTCAGATAACACAAAAGGAATTAGAGGAGAAAATTTCAATGCTACACAAGAGCGCATCTTTTTATTTCTGAGCCATCAGGCCAAGGTTTTCTTTTCAAAGGCAATCCACTTGAGGCTTCTGTCACTCAGGGGGGAAAAAAAGAAAAGAAAAAAAGCCTGCTAAACATGCTGAGAGCTGCTTCCGACAGTTTAAGAGACCATTTGATATACTGGACAGTGTATGTGTAGATTAACACCCAGGACATATTTTACCAGCAGCCTTGGTAACATCACGTTTGGTTTATAAAATCAATAAAATGCCCATCTGCTGAGAACATCTCTTTAATTTAATCCATAGTTAAAAATAGCTGACATCTTTTTTTACTCAGTGCTAAGGAATCCTTATGTCTTTATGGCGCAACATTGTGATTTATCTTACAGATTTTTATTAAATGGACGTTTGACGGACGATTCCTGATGTTTTGACATTTTCAACACTACTGGTAATATCTTTCTATTGAGTGAATTCATTACTTCTTCTTTCACATGTAATTTTTATGACTTCATTGGTGACTTCAGATGACAATAACTGAAATAAAGAAATAACTGGGGCTTGCTCAGCATTTCATAATTTGTTGTTTTAAAAACATCTACTTTGTAAGAGACAAATATGCAAACAAGTTGGTGTTGTTTTAAGGCCTCAAGCTTAAAGTCCAACCCTAAAAACAACAACAACAACAACAATAATCATAATGGTCATAATGTTATTATTATTATTATTATATTATTTATAATAACTGCGAGGCCCTGGTCGTGATCGTATTCATGGTGTTCATGGAGAGGATCTCAAGATGTAGTTATGAAGAAGAGAGGGTGTTCTGAGGTTTAAAAACCTCAGGATCTCATCTTTGCTTTTTGCAAATGATGTGGTTCTCTTGGCTTCTTCAGGTCGTGACCTCCAGTGTGCACTGAAGCAGTTTGCTTGATGAGTGTGAAGCAGTAGTTTGGGTGGCAAGGCGCATCATAGTGATGGTAGGATAGAATAGCAGATGTGCAGACAAACTGGGGCTTGCTCTGATCTGTTGTGATGAAAAAAAGAGTTGGGCCAAAATGCAAAGCTCTCAATGCACCAGCCTGGCTACATTCCAACCCTCACCTGTGGCCCTGAGACAGGGATCATGACTGCAATTCCTCATTTGGAGGGTGGCTGGACTCAGCCTCAGATATAGGCTGACTGGTTCTGTCATCCGTGGGGAGACCAAAGAAAAGCTACTGCTTCTCCACATTAAATGTAGTTTTCAAATCAACTGTGTAAAGTTCACATTAGGTGGATTTACTAGTTGAAATCCACCAACTCAATCACTGTAGGCCCATTTCTTTAAAATGTCAAAGACAGCAGAAGAGCCGGTCATTCACGTGGAGCTAAACTGACCTATAAGGTCATTTCCTGATCAACCTTTAGTGGTCAGCCAAGAGAAAATCACATTTTACTTAAACTTGTCAATATCTACATTAAACATGAAGAATTTCCAAAGAACTGCAAATCTAAGAAATAAGCCAAGACATGGACATTTTAGCATTCTGAAGCATAATGCTAGAATCTTCTTGCCAAATTTGAAAGCTTGACAATTAGCATGTAAATCCAGTTAAAGTTATTTACATGTGCTGTATAAAAAGACACATCACCTTTTTTTTTTTTTTTTTTTTTAATTTCTCACTGTGAATAATGACATTCTGTTGCCAGCTTTTTCACAAGCTCTTTAGTTCTGGAGTTGATTCGCAAATTTCACACCAAAACCTGGACACAAAAATCAGTCTCCATCCTGAACGGTAACATTGACTCCACAGTGTTTACACTTGCAATGAATTGTTTGAACACAAGAATGTGACACGAACGACGATGTAATTTTCTTCTTGCAGATAAAGAAATCTTTCTGGCTAATTTACTTGTCTCATTTTAGTAGCAGTATTCCTGTCCTCTGTAGGAGGGTGAAACAAAAATGAGGAATATAATAATAGAAATATATCAGCTATGACCACATGGGGTCAGTATTGAATACTTGCAAAAACAGAATACACGTTGCGGGATTTTTTTTTTTTCTTCCATTTTTTTTTGACATTTCAGAGTCCTTCACAGTAATCTTTGCAGCTGTTAACACCTGTGAATCGTTTTGTAAGATAAGTCTTAAGTCCAAATTGCTTCCACATTTGAAAACTTTTCACAGAGCAGCATCAAGTTTAGGAATATTCACCTTTCAAAGATTAAAAATGATGAACAGCGCCACATCTCCGTACTCTATCCCAGATATGTCAGTGTGCTGCAGAATTACATCACAGATCTACATTAAAATAAAGAGTCGTGCTGCAGAATGTATCAGTTCTTAACTGCTCAGAAACTGAACTCGGCCTCTTGACGACCCTGAAAAAGATGACTAAGACTGACTCGAGTCTTAGTTACTTCAAATGACCTTCATCTGCAGATGCAAACTGGCTACACGTAACATGAATTTGTGTTTAGATTGAAGTACACAACCACACCGATGGTCCCACTTGCATCTGATGGTTGAAGTAAATATTATATTTCTTGAGGCAGAGATGTTCACAAGTGCTTTAAGTTGTAAGTTCAAAACCTAATTTAACAATTACTCTTTTAAAATCGATATATTTTTCAGAAATTTCAATTCCATATGTATAAACAGTCTGCAATGCACAACGAAAAATTGCTTTACAAATTAATAAACATGTACCCTATTAAAATTAAAAAAGATGCATTTCCATTAAAAAGAAAACTAATAGAGTGAACACCTGTTAATGCACAAGGTCTGAATTAATTAGTCAGGCAGTTTTTGTATCATGAAGAACCGGCTCTGTATTTCTGTTAGTTCTTTATGAGAAGCGAAAGTCATTTATTAAAAGATAAAGGCGCATGTTGCAATCACCAGCCTGCAGTTCTTCAATATCTCTGGTTTGTATATTAAACTGACCATTGGAGTGGAAAAGATGCAGGTCTCTATCAAAGCCATGCCTTGACTCAACTTAAGTGTTTGCTCAAAGGTAGCACAGAAAACACAAAAATTTAAGGAACTTAGAATCTGCCTTGAATTCACTTTGCTTTTGAGAAACATCAAAGAGAATCCCAACGTACTGTGCATGACTTTACCCACAAAACCAGCATTTACAGAGTCTATTATATATAACTCAGAGGAGAAAACATGAATCATTTACTCACAGCATCTACAAATACCGGCTTACTGTCACAGTTGATTACACCAAGTAAAGTTTGTTTAAGAAACTTGAGCCCCAGATGTTGAGCTCTAGATGAGTTTCTGGAGTGCACATCCAAAGCTGCTGCTTCCTATCTTGTGACTGTATGTTGTTTTGAGAAACAAGCTCAAACAAGATAACTAATCTGATTACGTGGAACATCAAGTTGTGTCAAGTCTCTGATAATATATGTTTTTCTTTTGATTTACTCCAGTTTTGAATAGCGCCTGTGGTCTTGGTATGAAGGGTGTGGAATGGTGTGGCTTTGCCATTAGAGGGTGTATCGTTTATTCCCCTTTATTTTTAACCTCTAGAGGTTAAAAATAAAGGGGAAAAACGATCTAGTAAACTTATGCTGCTTATTCACTTCAAACCACCACTCAGCAAATGTGTTATATGCTTAACTCCAACGCCCGTAGATACATATTCATCAACTAATCATGTTGGAATACCTTTGCCTTACAGTGGACAGGGCCCTAAATAGGCCCAGTTAAACTAATTTAGATACTGAGCTAACATTTATATATTTTGTACCTTCAACGTTCGAATTGACAATCTGAACTAGAACCTGTGAAAGAGCAAATGCTTTTGAATAAACGGAAATAAAATTAGGCAGAAAGGACTTAAAGATCAACCCATCATCCGAAAAGGAATTTCCAATGCCCTTAAAAACTTAGATAATTGTTTGCGGAATTAATAAAAAAAAACAAAAAACAAAAAAAAAAACTAGGCCATCAATGAGTTCTACCTTCAGTTTCTAGAATCCTGCACAGCAAAGTGAGGGAAGCTCTTGCATACTAAGATTTAGTACTGTTATTGGGTTATACCCACATCGGATCTGTAGCACATATAAGATGAAATTTTCCAATATGTCTAAAAGATCTATTGCAGTATGCCTTTTCTGTTGATCAAATTGTGTACAGTATAATGTGAGATGAATAATAAGGTAATATTGAAGCCCTGTTTCCTTTAGGCACGCTCTTCCAACATCAATGAAACAAAAGGCAGATATGCCTGACTTTTTTTTTTGTTTTTTTGCATCTTATTTGAGACTCCCGTCTAAGTCAATGACTCAAGAGCTGATTTGACTTGAAGCAACTCTCTCATTGTATTCATTAAAATTCAAAATTGATTGACTGACAGCACCTAAGAAAAAAAAAGACAAAAAAAGAGTAAGAGAGCTGTAAGCCAAATGAGTGTTTGAAATTTTTAATGTGAAAGTCAAACTTGTACATGATTCATCTTCATTACCAAACCATTAATTTGCTCCTCCTCCTCCTCCTCCTACTCCCCCTCTTCTTCTTCTTAATCATCATAGCAAATGCAATTAGTTCATTATGTACTTACAGGAAGGGAGCAGTCAAAAAAAGCAAAAAATGAGACAGTCCCCTAAGATGAGAAAACAATGAAAAAGAAAAGAAAAGCAGTTTTTCATCTGATTTTTTTTCTTTTTCTCGAGTGCAGATTTGAACCTTAAGCATGCCATCTTCTCTTCGGGGTTTCCAGACAGTCTTTCTACAGTGTAGGTTTTCTATGTACAAGGCGAGGATAAAACACCAGGAGAAGACAAGATAAAAGAGTTTTTTTTCTTGTTTTTTTTATAAAAGTCTTTGTGGATGACAGATCTGAGTCCGCTCTGTTTTTCCTCTTTGTTTTCCAGTAGTCTAAAACATATTCAGGTTTAAACGTGCAGTATAAAAAGAAAATGGACACACCCACACAGTTTCATATACAGCAAGTTCCGTGAAATCCAGATCAGATGGGGTTTGAAAAGTATCGTCATGTAACTGCCATAAAACAGTAGTCTGAAGACAAAAGCGCTTCTTAGACAACTCTTGTTTTTTTTGTTTTTTTTTTTTCTTAAAAGGTATCCCGAGTGTTTTACTTCGCAGTGGGGACCCTCGTGCACCTCGTTCCAGCAGTCCATTTTGCAATGTGAAGTCTCAACAACAGAGTCTCCAAAGCTTTAACTTTTTTTTTTTTTGGTTCTTCTTCAGCGCAGTCCATCAAGAACAGAGCTCTTTAAATCAGCAACACTAGAGGCTGGGGGCCGGGTGGGGGGTGTTGGAGGTAATGAAGGCCGGGGATTAAATAGGTACGTCAGTGGGCTCAAAACTCCAGATTGTGCAGTACAGTAGTACATTACAGTAATAAAGTCTGAAGTATGTACAATTTTACAAGGAGTTTAAGTAGAACATCTAAATTACCCTCTTAAAAAGGTAAGATGTCTTTGCACACCTGAGTTTGCTGCTGTTCATTTTTTTTTTTTTAAATCTTGTCTCTTTGTCTAGTCTGATCCAAAACAACCAGATAAAAAAAACCTAAAAAAACAAAAAAAAAACAAAACAAAAAAAAACAAGAAAAACATAGGAGACAGACTTACTGGCAGTTTCCACCAGAGTTACATTCGCCCATTCAGACATTAATGAGATCAGTGTAGATCGAGGGAGGAGAGGAGAGGAGAAAGGAAACTCATGAAGACCACAGGGACGACCTAACCCTATTATCCCTATCACGCCATGGAGCCACACACACACACGCACACACACACGCGCTCACACGCACACACACACACACGCTCCGATGATGGGAATTAAGAAGCGTTGGCCTCGATCCACACCCACTCCTCTGTACTACGCAGCCGAGTGTGTCAGAGAGGCTGCCGCAGTAGATGACGGGCAGGCCGGGACATGAAGGAGTCTGTTACCGGCACAGCAGCACGGGCGTGTTCAGGTCAGAACGTCGCTCTCCCGCCGCACGACATGCTCGTTCCACCCTCTGGCACAACCCTTCCTCTCAACTCTGAAAAACTCCGAGAGAAAAAGGCCCAACCAATTTGACCCAACTGCAGCCCAGTTCCTCCGTCCGCCATCATTATCTCCACTACCCCCTTTGTAAAGCGCAGTCATTTAGTACAGATGTATCCAAACAGTCGTGCTGCCAAAAAATAATAAGCACAAGCTGTATCTTAAAAAAAAGAAAGAGAAAAAAAAAAAAACATTTTCTGTCATGCAGAGTTTCTTTTTCTTTCCTTAATATACCTTACAGGAATTACAGAGACGTGGTTCTTTTACGAGTCCTACTTACACTATGTGGAATATCTCTAACTCCAACGGTTTCTATCGTTACTTTAAGAGTAGATGCCACTGGTATTCTCTTTAATCTTGGCTTGCGGATCAGTCAGAGAAAGAGAGAGATGGGTAATTATTTAAATACGTTTCATGTTTAAATACTGGCTGGAGAGGAGCAGGCAAAACGCTACAGCTAGTTTGATGAGGCAATGCATAAGAAAAAGAAAAAAGACGTGGAGGAAAGCACAAACACACATGAACCGAGTGTTTCGCAAAAATCTCAGTTTTGTTTCTTTCGAATGAACTTGATTTGTGTACGTTTGTGTCTCTTACATGATTTTACTGCATGGAAGTGAATGCAGGTTATTATAGACTTTACCTTAAAACTCTTCACCCTACGTGAGCTCTACAAACGCTCTGCATGAGCTCGAGGGTACATGCTAATGTGTGTACGCTATGTGTTTGCAACTGCATGCTTGCATGTGTATATATATTCATATATAAATATGTGTGTGTATGTGTAGATGCAAAATGAAGTTGGCACCTATGTCTACTCTGAAACTACGGAGAGCAGCAGAAAGAGAACACTGCTGCTTGATCCAATGCGCACATACAATATATACATACAGAGTGGGGAGTGAGGGGAAAATCATAAACATACGTCTTCACTCGTGGCAGAATACTCTGGCACTAGAAACACGCGATGACAACCTTGTATTGTGAGTAGTTACATTTGATCGCTGTATAAAAAAAGTCTTGTCTTGCTCTGATTTTCTGTTCACACTGTAAGAATCTCGGGGGGAGAAGGGGGGGCTGGTTAACACCCCACACCTCAGCTATGATACATTTAGCTACAGTGCATTACAAACCTATTCATACTCATTGGACCTTTGCACATTTTATCACGTTACAACCTCAAACCTCAATGGGCTCTCTTTTAAGATCTTATGTTATAGGCCAACCAAAAGTAATGATGCACAGATGTGAATCAGAAGGAGAATAATACGTGGCTTTCAAAATGATTTACATACAAACATCTAAAACTGTTGCATTTGTAGAAACCATTATTCTAATGCCCTTAAATAAAATCTAGTGCAAACAATTGACGTCAAATGTCACCTCGTTAGTCCGTCTGCGTGTTATTCACTCTTGGCAGAGAGTTCTGGTATTGATGTGAAAAGCCGTTTTTGCAGATTCTCTACTGGATTTATGTCTAGACATTGACTGGCCTCAGTTCTTACTTAGAAGAACGGAAAAGTTCAAATTCATTCTTTTTCATCTGGAGAAACTTCAATTAGCTGAACTTAATTATCATTTTTATTCAGACGTGGTAACAATAATGAAACTCCAGTTTTTCCCAGACTGCATAGGAATACGGTTTGGTCAAAACCACTCTGACTGTTTAGATTTGTGGTTTTACACTTGAAAGTGAACCTCAGCACCAAACTCAAGTATCTTACAACCTACATCAGGTTTTCTTCCTGGATTTCCCCTCTATCAGCTCAATCCATTATTATCAGCTACGGCCAGTTTCTCTGTTTCTGCTGAAAAACGCATCCCACAGCATGATGCGTCCATAATGGTGTGTTCAGGAAGATGCTGTGTTTTTTTAAAGTAGACCAAAAGGTTTGATCAGATTTATATTTTTAAAATTGTATATCAATCCTTCTACTTTACATTTACCTGCTACTTTATAATGGATTATCACACACAAACAAAATCCAATAAAATACATATAAGAATGGAGTTGTAACAGAATGGAGTAAAGATCAAGGAGTATGAACATTTTTGCAAGGCACTGTAAAGCATAGGAAAGTTTGATTACTTTGAATTAGATCAAGTCATTGTGAAAACACATTTTCTTGTCTATTTTTTTCCCCACAGGAGGAAACTTCAGTTGTCTCTTAGCTGGGTCAGACCAGAGGAGTCCATTTCTGGCCCGATGAAGCCTTAGTTTGTGTAGATGCACCAGACATTTAGAGCATCTGAGTTCATATGGGCTTCTTCACATAAATACATATACGGTCGAAGGGTCAGGCATGCATTGGATTCAGTAAAAAACAAAAACAAAAAAAAAAACAGAAGAAAAGATTGTTTTCCTCCACGTAGACACACACAGTCATCGCCTGTTAGGTAGCTTTCAGCAGTTATATATAAATAAAAAAAAGTGTTTTTGGAAAGAATTCCCAGTCCGAGACCTGATCAATCACTTGCCTAAGTTTAAGTGCTGATAATTGTTAGTACGAGTCTTGAAGTTACAGTTTGATTTTAGCTTTTTGAAAGCATCCATTTGTCATTTTTCACATCTTCGAAGGCTGAAAAGACCAACCACACTGACGACTTGTCAGTGCACCTTGGAACCTCTTTTTGTTTTTTTTCTTCCAACACACAAACGTAGGAGTTTCATGAGGACTGCACCACCTACAGGCTGTTACAGATAGACTTCCCGGCGTGACAACGTGAGGCATGACGTCGTCTTGTAGTCCCCCCCAGTCCGCGCCAGTGGTATGACCTCAGGTGGGTTTTGGCCCTCGCCTGCCTCCTCCTCGGGCTGGCGCCTCCCAAGGCCCGCACCGCTGAACGTGTCGTAGGACGCGGAAGTCATTTTGCGGTTGAGAAGATTCCGGTTGTGGTCGCCCATGTTTCTGTTGCGGTCTCCACGGCCCAGGGTGCCGAGGGGGTCTCCGTTGGCTAGGGGTAACCTCTGGCCTTCTCCTCCGACCACGACTCCAGGCTCCGAGCTCCCTGCGCTGCCGGCACTCTCGCTGTCGCTTTCACGGTCGTTGCCATGGAGATTGTTGTTGTCGTCACCTGGAGCAAAGGTAGAGAGGCGCGGAGGGTCGCTACCGTGCCGCTGCCTTTGCCGTGGCGAAGGGCGCACAGGCATCCAGCATGTGTCAGAGTGGCCGAACTCGTCGCACTCCCTGGTGCACTTTCCAGTTAGTGCTACGTCTGGAAGCTGTCTAGCATCTGGAAACAGGAAGTGGATAACAATGGGTAAAAAAAAAAATTAAAAAAAATAAAAAATATTTCACTTTGCTATCCCAAATTAGCAAAAAAAAAAAGTTGGCAACCAAATGGAAACAGCTGCAGAAAATGAGTTTATAACTGAAAAACAGGTAAAAGAAAACAACTGATAAAAACAAAGAAAAAGATTAGACTGAGACTATTAGGGAGGGGAGCCTGAAAGGAAGAAAATATGCTGTCTGAGCAGAATGCAAATTGCTGACTTCTGAGGAATGTTAAAAAAAAAAAAAGGGAGAAAGCAGCTGCGATCAGCACTACACGAAAGGTGAAAGGTGAGGTCAGACAAAGCAACCATCAGAGCCTTGGGGAATGTAATTATCAGCTTTCTGAATGGTAAAATCTACACTTCTGTACGTGTAACGTGAAGGTTACATGTTTCAAATCCCATGTGAACCCACATCCCACGTAAAAGATCAACGAGGACACCGGTGACTGGACGCGGATTTCCTCAAAGGAATGAAAGGTTGTGGATTTTTAAACCAGACATTTTCACACCCGTGTCAAAATGTGAAACTTCTGCGGTGTAAAAAAAAAGAGCTCATGAGAGATCATTTCAAAACCTTCCCAACCTTTTAATGTGACATCCAGTATTATCCTACTGAGTAGTAGGGTAAAAGATGGAAAATAATAATAATAAAAAAAGGCATAATCCTTTAAACTAATTCTCAGTTTTATGCATCTGATCCAACTTTGACTTTATTCTTGATTTATCTGGAAGAAAACATTTCTGCAAAATGAAATATCCAGGTGCGACTATAGTATTCTAAAATTGCGTGAAAAAGACTGTGCTAGCGTCTCAAGAAAAACGTATTGAAATGTTTGGCCTACAATTTTAAAAGGCATTTTTGGTGGAAAAGCACCATACCGACTCTGAGGTAAAGTGGGGACAGCATCATGATCTGGGCGTAGTTTTCTGAAGTTTTTTTATTTTTTTTTTATTAAGGTGGATAAAATCCTGAGCAGTTCCAAATATCAGACAGGTTTAACCCCAAACCTTCAGTTGTGCTAGAAAGCAGAAGCTGAGGGGAGATTTTATTTTTCATCATCACACCAAGTCAAAGCAAACATCCAAATCAACAAAAAAATATGACAAGAGAACTGTGAAGTCACCTTAAGAGGTCTGTGGACAATATAGGTCCTCACAATCCCACTGTTTTGGAGAATCGCTGCAATCAGGTTATTTTGCAAGTATTTTATTTGACTTTTTTGTCTTAAGAAGCAAGTTGGTTTCACAGGATGAGTCACGCTGAGGGTGGATAAAGGTTTCATCTTTTATACCAGGAATTTTTAAAGGCAGTGTGCTTTTGTGTATGAAGAAACTAAGTAACACTGAAGCAAAACTTCCTCACTTGGTATTCACAGCCGATTGCTAATTTTGAAGTGTTTTTTTGTTGTTGTTTATTTGTTGCGTAATTAAATAAAACACACTTGAAACTAAACATGAGATCGTGGGCAACCTGTTAGCCAGACACTCTAGCTAAATAAGGCGGAATGGGCCTTTCAGGAGAACGTTCGGGAATTACAGCATAGGGTTTTAGCGACAATAAAAAAAGATGCTCCAGCAAAGGTGTTTTTTACATTAACAGGGGTATTATTAATGAAAAGGAAAATATTACAGAAATATTATTTTTTAAACCAATAAATTCTGATGACTACGTAGGTTTTTAAGACTGCAGTGTGAAGACGCTTGGTAATTATGTGGCACTGTGGTTGTGTTTCTATATATTCTCAGTTATACTTGGATTGTTCATCGTTATGTAAGCAACACAAGGTCTCCTATCTCCCTCCCATCCTCTATATGCTATTGAGCTGCTGCGTTCACTAGAGAGAGTGCAGTCATTGCAACTTTAACTGTGTAGATTCAGCTGCACCTATATTTGGAGCGCTCCTACATATTTATCATTACGCAATGCAATAACGCAATCGCTTGTCTTCTTGGAGCAAACTGGTACTTGATTTTTGTGAGCCACTTTATTGGGTAAAACACAGCCGAGAGGTTAAATGTCGCAGCTAAAAGGGCTCCAGTGGTAAGAACGTGCTGGACAATACTTTGTTTCACAGTAAAAGAGAAGCACTGGCTAATCTGAGCGTATGTTTATCCCCGACAGAAAAAAAAACCCAAACAGTTAAACAAAGCACTTATGGGTGATTTTAGCAATGGTTTACTAAATTGCACCACACAATACCTACACTGGCTGCCATTTTGTGTTAAAGTAATAGCTGTTTTATATGGATTGGCTGAAAACGTGCAATACTCTCATCAATGTAGAAACGGATATAAATGCTATCAAATTCTGTTTTTCTGGTTTTTCTCCAGGCAGCAGCTTTAATGATGCACACATATTGTGATGTGTTTTCAAACTATAAATTGGATTTGCATAGCTTGGGATTTGTTCTTTATTGAGACTGCAAGGAAAACATTTAAAAACAATTAAATTCATCTAACCATTCAATGATCCATTACTGCTTATCTGGGGTCAGGTTGTAGGGGCCGCAGCCTGAGCAGCCCGAGGCACCCGGCCCTGCTCCTCCAGGAGATTCCCCAGGCTTTTCCAGGCCAGCCAAGAAACATGTTTTATTTGACGCAAAAAGTTTTTGCGCTCTGACTGAGACACCTGCATTAAACATAACTGACAATTTTCAACAAATGCGTATGGTGTCTTGCAAAAGTATTCACTCCCTTTGAACTTACAAAGTCAACATTTCGACTGTCAATGCATTTCATTTTGCTTGGCCTACGCAAACGTGTGCATAATTGTGAAGTGGGATATAAAATGTTTTTTATGGTTTTCAGGGGTTTTATATTAAAAATCTGAAAAGTGTCATCAGCATTATATTA
>NW_006799982.1:2721546-2729208 GCF_000485575.1 Poecilia formosa | reverse complement strand
AAATGTTTTTTATGGTTTTCAGGGGTTTTATATTAAAAATCTGAAAAGTGTCATCAGCATTATATTAAGCCCCCTTTATTCTGTAAAAAAATAAAAAATAAAAATCCGCCTTTAAACATTGCTGGACATTGCTGAAAGAACAGAACATTGCTTAGGATTGAACATAACCCAATGCAGAATCAACCCTTTGGTGTCTATGTCTGGAAACACTGGACATCAGCCTGTAGTCCCTTCCACCAAACATGGTGATGGCAACATCATGTTTGTTTTTTGTTTTTTTTTTAAGCAGGGACAAACAATCCGGTCAGACAGATGGGAATTAAATACAAGACAGTCCTGGGAAAATAAAAAAATATCAGAGGCTACAAAAAGTTTGAGACTGGGTTCACCTTTCATCGCCACAGGAGCCATTAATATAAAGCCAGAGCCAGATTCATGAGTTAGAATGATCCAGCTAAAGTCTTGACCTAATAATTTTTAGCAAAGTTTGAAAATTGATGTTTTGCAGACTACATGCAATCTGACTGACCTTGAGCTATTCAAAGAATGGGCAAAACATTTAGCCTCCAGATTTCCCAGTAGACAGTTACCCCTAAAAGATTTGCTGCTGTATTTGAAGGAAAAGGCCAGTTTAGGTCAAAGGAGTGTTTACTACGGGCAGAGGGAGGGTGGAAGGGCGATGAGGGGCTGAATTCAATGCATGGACATTTTTCAGGTTTTCATTAGTAGGAAAAAATATTTTGTGTTGATCTCTCCTGAAATTCCCAATCCCTAGAAAAAAAAATTGAAGTTTGAGGTTGTAGAGTGACAAATTGTAAAAAGGTCTTCTGAAAGGCATTTTAAATACTCAACACATTCTGCCTTATGAAGCCTGTCTTCTTCTGACCATGAAAAAAAAAACAGTCCAAAATAAATTAAAATTTTGATTAAAAAACACAAAAGAAAAACATGATTTTAGCGGAATAACACTGACCCCCCTCCCTCCTACAATTAGTCAGCTACCATGGGCATGGTGACCTTGCTGTGCTGCCACAGCTCTAGCTTTTTTTTAAGACTTGCAGTGGAAAAAGGAACAAAGGGAATTTTTTTGTCATTGACAGAGAGGCTTAAGGCCACGGATGAGACTCTGGCACAAGACACTGCCGCACATTAGCTTTTCTAAAAATCTCCTCACATAATACACAGAGGCCTTGCTCACACAGAAATCCTGATGTGCGGTGCTTGCAGACAGACAAAGGACAACTGCTTTATAGTGTAAAACACATTTCCATCAAGAGAGAAAGAATAAAGACTCCTGGGACCTTGACAGCAAGTCAAGGTTCCAATGAAAGTCTTTCTCTGGGTCGTTTCTGTGTGTGTGATAGAAAGAGAGTGTGTAATCAAAATATCTCTAAGCCTTTCTTGGCATAAAGTACATAGCCTTGAGAGGGGAAATATTTCAGTGAATGTGTTTGGCAGCGTCTTAAGCTCAATGAATTATTTTGGCAGAATGGTTAATTGTGTTCAGAATGCCAGTATACCGTTCTCTACGTGCTCCTCCTCCCCCACGCTGCCCTCCGGCGTTGTGCGCTCGTAGCCTTCTTCGGGAAGCGGCAGAGCTCCCAGCCGCGGTCCTGATGAACTCTTGCTGCTTGGTGTCTCTGAATCTTCCAGGCCACTGTCATAGCAACCACCGTCCTGAGGTTGGCTCACGACCGAGAAGGTCACCCGGCGAAGGGTCCCCTGCAGGCAACGTACAAACACAATATGGGATTAATCATCTAGGATTCCTAATCTGAGATTCTAAATCTGAGGATTAGACTGTTGGGCAGGGTCTGCAAAGACATATTGAGATTATCTGATCATGTTCTCCTTGATTATGGGTTTAGCAGCTACAATGCAGTGTAATAGGCATCAACCAATCACAGGGGTCTATCAAAGTTTTCGGATGCCTTTTAATCCCAGTTTAGATTAATGCTGCTGGACATGTCTGGTGTTTACAAACCGCTGGCCTGCCCAGAAGATTCTTACATTTGATCTTGCAGCTGTCACGATTTGATATCGTGACAGCTGCGTAATATGGAGTCCACTCTCAAAAACACTTATTTTGTGCTCTACTGAAATAAGTGAAGACAGATAGACGATGAGCGTTTTGATGCTATTTAAGTTCCCTTTGGTCAGCTAATGCAGCACAATGTGCTGATGTTAATAAAAAGCCTTGTTTGTGTTTCTGAAACTCAAGTGTTCAGAGATCCATAAATCAATCTTCTCTAAAAGCTTAATCGTATTACAGGTGAGAAGCACCATCATCGGTTCACCATCATAGGGCCAGCTCATGTACAAAAAAGACATATGACCAAGGACGATGGGCTCACACCAAATGGCAGTCTTGTATATATTTGGACCAAGAAACCATCCAGAAAAAGAACTTATATAGAAGGAGAAAACAAACTCCTTTTACCTTTTAAATTATGATATTTTTTTTAAAGAAAACATTCATTTACTGCACTTCAGTTTTACTCCCCGACCAACAGAATCAAGAGTTTCTGCTTGTGCATAAATCAGGTATGCTACAAATTATAGAAGTTAATCCAAGTTTGTATTTACTGCTTTTGCTCACAATTCACAGGTCTGTGCAAGGTTTGTTTTTCTTGGCAAGTATTTTTTTATATTTTCAAAAACAAATTTGAAAACCTGGAGTTCTTGAAGAAACCCCGTGTGTATTCTAACTTTCTCCCCATAGTTACGTCATGCGCGTCTTAAGTTGTTGACACTTTAGTGTTAAATTCTTCATGTAGCGCAACCCTGCAGTTTACAGGTCTGTGTGATATTTGATTTCCTCAGGGAGTGAAGTTTTTCATGATTGAAAAAAGTATCTGAAAAGCCCAAAGTACCTGGAGAAACTCCACAAATTTATTAGGAGAATCTGGAAATTGTGATATGAAAGATATCTTAAAAGACATGATTCCACAGTATACGGGTTACATTTGCTACTATATAAAACAAAATTATTATTTTTTTTAATAATTTACAAAAAACATAAAAAAACCCCACTAATTCTATTTCCATTGTTTTTACTTTGTGTTTTAATTTCGATTTCTCTATTATTTCTCTCATATATATATATCAGTGATTCTTGAGAATAGGGACAAAACAGGTCCCATGGATAAAGTACAAAATTTGAATAAAATATACACCAAATATATATTTTTTAAATATCTGACTAAACTAACCTGGGTCATCTGAGCACAACAATGTATGTTTTCCTGGTGTTTGCTGAATATTTTTTTATTTTAAACATTGTAGTAGGTGAATGGTGTCTGTAAAAGCCCTTGTCCTGGTGTAGAACTCAATACATTATCATAGTTTAAAAGAACTAAAATAATTATATTTAGTTGTCATAATATATTATTTTATAAGTATTCAAACAACTAACTTCATAACTATCAATGAATGCAATTAAAAGTCATTTAATGTATTTTCAAATTCAATTGAAATTGTGTCCTCAGTTTTTGTCAACACCGTCAGACATAGAAAGAATGTGAAAAAAATCAGGCATTATTGAAGGGCACCAGAAATTCTGAGGACCCCATGACCACTTCCTTTCTCTTCCTGTGCTTGGGGGGATAAGCAGCTCTGGTAAGCTTATATTATTCTTTTGTTTTTTCTTCTTTTTTATTGCTAAGTTGTTTGTCACAACCATAAAGTGTCAACACCATAAGTAACATTTTTCAAAATTTTGATGAAATTTTGTTAAATAAATGCTTAATTTTAGTATATTTTAAGGATTTAAAAGAACTGATGAGCTACAATATGGCCTCCTTCAGAATATCATCATATAAATGAAGTTAGCATGGCGTTTTGTCAACTCCGTCAGATGTCAACTCCATCAGATTTTTTAACTGACGGTGTTGACTCTCTTAGTGATGGTGTTGACAAATGTCACTTAAGTGTGCAGTTAATTCATTTTACTGTATTTTACATAATTGACAGCACTTCACATTCATCATGTATTTCTTTTTAAAAATGTTTCTGATTATTTTCAGCAACTTGTAAAGTTTAATGGTTTAAATTTAATACAATTTTATTAGTCCTTTAAAATTAATAAGATGTAGTTTATTTTGTAAGGGAAGGGTATATTTATCCCATGACAAGCAGTGTACTGATGATAATTGCCTATATTTCAGGCTACAATGGCCAGAGAAAAGCTGTCAGTGGAGGAGCGCAAGAGAAGGAACAGGGAGTATCAGAAAAGAAGGAGAGAAAAAATAAATAGTCAGCCTGAGCTGAAGGAAGAGTTTTTAAGAAAGGAAAGGAAAAGATGGAGACAGAGAGTGGAAGAGGGAAAAATAAAACATATCAATAATCTGGGTGAAAGAGATAAGAGACGTAAGAGAAGACTTTGGAAGCAAAAACAAAAGGAGGCAAGAGAACGCAGAAACAGAGCAAAGGAAGGCCAGAAAAGTGTAGATACCCCACCGCAGAGTCCTGTAGATTTAAATTTTGAAGAACCAAGGAGCACTAGGCAGCGGGCAGCAGGGGAAAGGGAAAGATCTAAAATGAGGAAAAGGCATTCAAGACAGGTCAAAGAACTAAAAGACAAAATTCACAAGTTATCAAAAGAGAGAAGCACTCTAAAAAAGCGACTTGTACGCATAAAAGAAAAAAACAGACGTAAAAAGAAAAAAACAAAAGACTCACCTCAGACTAAGACCAAAAAGATGCTTGAAGGGAGCAAACTAAGGAATCCATTAATCAAAAGATCATTAGTTTTCCACCATGCCTTGACTGCAGAGTTGAAAAGCAATGCCCATCATATTCCCAGAAGAAGCAAACTTGTAGCAAAGCACGCACAACTTTCTTTGTCTGGTAGAATTCTCAAGAAATATCGGCTATTTCATCGGGTTCATGAGTTTGGCTTGACTTACAAAACACTGAGAGAAAAAATGCAAAAACAAAGGAAGCCTAGCTTTCTCCAGCGCATCTCCCGGAGTGTGCACATGTTTTTGGAAAACAATTCAAGGGTGACGACTGACAAGCAAGACACCATCACCAGAAATAAAGTAAAACGTCAAAGAATGATTCTAACTAATACTATGCAAAACCTTCATGGTGTATTTCTCCAAGAAAACCCAAATATTAAGCTTAGTTACTCATCATTCTGTGCCTTGCGTCCTTTCCACATCACACCTATCAGAGCCTCAGATCGAAAAACCTGTCTGTGTCAGTACCATGAGAATGCCATGTTGATGCTTGAGGTCTTGAAATCATTCAATGCTGTGGCATCCAGCAACCTTGAAGAGAGTTTCAAACTTATCTGTTGTTCTCCAGCAAGTGAGTCTTGTCTTTTGCGTGCTTGCTCCCGCTGTTTAAACAAATGCTCAAGTCTTTCTCCAGAAAAAGGGACAACACCAGTAAAATGGTCACAGTGGAAACGCGTAGAGGAGCAAACAGAAGTTGGAACTCACTTTCACACCAAACTGCAGGAATACACTGGCACCTTGTCAGAGCTTATGTGTCTCTACCAAGACAAATTAAAAAATGAGACAACCACTCATGTCCACTTGGTTCGAAATCAAACCAAGGAGTATCGGAATATGATAGCAAATTGTGATGAAAATACAGCCATTGTTCATGTTGACTTTTCTGAGGCCTGGAAATGTAAATTCAGCTCAGAAGTACAATCCTGTCACTATGGACAAAATCTCCCGCAGATCACACTTCACGCAGGCATGTTCTACACTGGGCAACAAAAAGCAGGATTCTGCACAATCTCGGAGTCAAAGCGTCAGGATGCTGCAGCCATATGGACCTATATGGATCAAATCCTCACAGATATTCACATCAGATATCCGGCTATAAACACTATCCACTTTTGGTCTGATGGTCCAAGCAAACAATATAAAAATAAGAAGAACTTCTTTCTCCTCTGTGTTGTCCCGCAACGTCTGGGATTTGAGAAAGCTACATGGAATTTCTTCCCAACATCACATGGCAAAGGCGCTCCAGATGGCATTGGGGCGACGGTGAAGAGATGTGCTGACAGTATTGTGCTGAGAGGTCAGGATATCATAGATGGCAAATTATTCTTTGACAAGGTGTCCAACAGCTTAAGTGGTGTCAAGCTGCAATTTGTGACAAATGAAGATTTTCAGTCTTATGACTCTCTCCTCCTGCAAACCCTGAAATCAATTCCAGGAACAAGAAACATTCACCAAGTGCTAGCTCAGGGGAATGTCATCCATTGTAGGTTCCTTTCATGTTTTTGCGGAGAGCCACAGATTTGCGAGTGCTTCAGTCCCACCATTCACTCTTTTGGCAACACAACACAGGACCCAGATGTCCATGAAAGTTCAACCACTGCTAAAGTTCAAAATCCTCTGGAAATGCTGATGGAGGAAATGGAGAAGGAGCCGAGCAAGACACCTAAAGGAACAACAACCCTGATAGATCCTTGTGATGTCCAAAGTGAAGACTGGCTTGTTGTGATGTATGATGGAAAATGGTGGCTGGCTAAAGCCTTACAAATTGACAAAGAGCACGAAGATGTACAAGTGGAATTTTTTCATCCTCATGGACCAACTCTTAGCTTCAAGCAAAAACAAGGTCGTCGGGATGTCTGCTTTGTGCCATTTTCGGATGTCCTAGTTAGGCTGAGAAAACCATCCTCACCAGTCCGCACAAGCAGCACCAGGGGTGTATACCGCATTTCACCAGCTGTTATGGATTTTATTGAAGGAGAATATGTGACACGTCTATTGCCTGGGGATTAAATATTCTGACTTTTAAGCGATTTAGAAAGATATGAATTAGTTCACAATATATTTCAAAAAGTTCTGTCGTGTATATTTTTGTTTGTATTCATCTTTTACATTTTGATTGAAAATCATCCTGGTTGATGACTTCAGTGACAAAGGTACATTCTCAAAAATTTAGATGTTCCTTGAAATCTAAATATGGTTATTTCACATTTTTTCTTCATATCTTCACATTCTACAACATTTCAGCATTTAATTCTTCTTAAATGTCATTTCAAGTTCAGTGTTTTCTTTTTACTTACTAGTTTGTCACCACCATCAGTTTTGTGTCAACACCGTCAAGTGCCGTCAACTCTGTCAGATGTAGTTTATGTTGCATTTTGTTTAAAATAATATTTATTTTGTTTCTTGATAGGCATTTGTTTGTGAAATGTCTGAATTCATGTATTTGGTGCATATGTTTTTTTTTACTAATAAATGACACTGTTCATTGTGGTGATTACTTTCAAAATTGTTTTTTGTATCAATTGAACTGGAGTAATTAAATACAGACTAAATAAATGTTTAAATTGTGGTATGATTAATTTAAAAAACATGGACATAATTAAAATAATTAAGACACCACAGAGAGTAAAAATATCAGTCATAAGTTCATTAAAAAATAATTTTATACCAATTTATTTTTGTCTGATGGTGTTGACAAATTTCTCAGTCAGATCCAGTAAAAATGTAATTTAAAAGAAAATGCTGCAGCTGGGAGCCTGCACCTTAACATATTTACATTCCCAAAACATTATTTGTCATGTATGAATACATAACTTCAGGAATAAATAACATTTTTGGTGGAGGAATTTTAAAACCATTTTGTCGCTTATCTCAAGAATCACTGATTACCGAATTTGAACAATGATGCAAGAAGTTGGAT
>NW_006799982.1:2682048-2721536 GCF_000485575.1 Poecilia formosa | reverse complement strand
ATTTTTTTTTTATTTTTATTTTTTTTTTATTTTAAAGAGTGTTACGGTGTTTGTGAAACGTTAAACTGCATCTAAAATCTATGCAGTATGCAGCCGAGGTGGTTTCAGTGAACATTTTCAGTACATCATCCACACAAAGTGAGCAGCACGACTACTGTGATGTTCAAACACAAATCAACCCAGTCTTGTTAGCACAGCGGCTTTGAGGTCGGATGGAAAATAAGACTGTAAGTTCACGCTGAGAAAATATCAGAGAGCTAAATGACTCGGTCTGGCCTGAAGGGATCGCTCTGCACCAGGAAGCCCATCTCTATATGACACCCAACCTATCTCCTCTCAGACTCACTTATCTGCTTACAAAATTACAAGCTTTTAAATCTAGATCTGCTTTGAAACATGCAGTGTATGGTGAGGAAGTGAAGGCTACAGAGACAAGAAAAAGATTACCGTGGAATAACTTTAGCCTTGAATGTCACCTCTGGATAATCTGCTGGGAAGCTGATGGACGGCTCGTATAAAAAGCTAAACCGGTGCCAATTTTTTTTTTTTTCCTTCCACCAAGCACAGAAGGAAATTAAACATTTGAAATGCTTATACTAAAAGAAAAAAAGAAAAAAGACAAGATGGTACACAGCAGAATTAAGTCAGAAAGAGGGGATTAATGGTGAACTAATATCGTCTGTGACTTGCTAGCAACATTTAGATGATAAAAGTGACTCCAACAACAGTAATAGAGAGCATAATAACAAAGTCTGGCGAAAAAACATCTCAATGGATTCATCTCGACTTTCAACGAAGAAAACTTTAGAGACTTTAGAGCACCAGCTTTGATCAAGTATAGTGCAACCTCTTGAGAGGAGAGCCTCTGGTAAATAAACAGAAAATGCACAAAAGAATGTGACTCAGAGTGAAATGGAAAGTGTATGAAGGAATTTGACTCTGAGTGAAAGTGAATCTGAGATCTCATCATAATCAGTTGGATTTCCTACACAAGAAATGTCAACACAAATATTTTCACTATTGGTTGACTTAAAAGGCTGTCAAAACCATTTCCTTGGTGTGACAGCATTGCATAACTTTGCTTTGTACGGACTTAAAATTATATTTCTAAATAAGAGTAACATGCTTAATCAAAGATGATTAACCCATTTTTTTTGTATTTCTCACATATTATTAAATGATTAAAATAGGACTTTGACATTGGATTTTCAAAGCACCTAATAGAAATTCTTCAAATGTGCTCTGCTACTGCCAACTACAGGGACTCTTGTAAAGGTAATTAAAAAAATAAAAACTCTAATTGAATACAAAATAAAATATACTCCATATTCCCCTCAATATAAAAATGAATTAGCATTTCACCTTGCACATTTTGCAAAACACAAATTCATTTTATCTGTATAAAACAAAAAGAGCAAGGACATATGGAGTTGTTCCATCCACAGCAAGAAATATACTTTTGTGTAGCAAACTGGTTGTATTTTCACTATCGAGGTTAACGATTCTGGAAAAGTCCACAAAGATGCATAAAGGCTCAGGAACAACAGGGTCAGCTGATGTTTTTGCAAAACTAAAGCATAGTTTTACTACATTTTAGCAAAACTTGCTTTGATGCAACTAAAATGTTCACAGTCAGCAGCAGCTGTGTGCAAAGTTTGCCAACGTTCAGTGAATACATTGTAACAATTGCTAATTTACCAAGTACATATTTTTCTTTGCAACATATGAGTTAAAAAGGAAGAAAGAGTTACTGACAAATATTTAGGAAAAGATTGAAACATTTTTCTCAAACAAAATTGGTTTTCCCCAAACAGTGCTTTTAAAGACTTTGTCATCAATGTAAAGTACTTCATAGTCCATTCTTTATATACTTGTCTGTTTGCACTGAAAGTTCAAATAGACAAGCATTAAACTGCAATGAAATGGTAAATGTGATGCTGTCCTGTTCAATGCTCCTGTAATGAAGTCTGCAAACGGGTCTTTCTGACTCCGTCAACAAAAAACAGTGCAATTCAAGAACCACTTCCTCCCTTTCTGCAGAATGAGAGTAGCAAACATAGAAACAGAGTGGAAATTTCTTATATCCTTGGCTCATGGTAACAGGTTAAACTTACTACAGCAGAGGAAGTGACGTTGTGACAGCAACTGAAAAGCAACATCAAACGGGCTTAATTTTGACGAGGGGAAAAAAAATGGCGTCTGAGATGTTGAGGTGCGACATATTGTGACACTCCTTATGATTATTGTTGGGATCCATCAAGTAGCGACAGTGTGTTTTTTTTAAAAGTCCAATACATTTAAAAAAAAAAATAAATAAATAAATAAATATGTACTTTGTCGCCGTTATAGAGTTTGCTTGCTAAGTGTAATTTGTTAAGTTTGACTTGTGTGTGAGGTTGCGTCGGAGAAAAAAAACTGCAGTGAGATCCAACCTGCAACTCAAGGCGGGCCTCGATCGACCGAGGGAGAGTTACTGGTATTGGCAGTCTGGATGTGGTTGCTCTCAGTGAGCATTCTGTTACAGATTTCAGCTCTTCTGCCACAAATCCATCTAATTCAATTTCCTCCATACTGGCCATAGCTGCCCCCTCTCCTTCCTTCATCATAATAATGTTATTCTCAATTTATTCTCCCCATGACTTTTTCCCCTAAAGCTGAACTTCTGTTTTTCACAACTACCCACATATTCCCTGTTCCTTTGGCTCACTTCCTCTCCTCGTCTTCCACTCCTTTCTCTCCTTGCCAGTCAGCTTTATGATGTGCAGATCGATGATAAGTCCTTGACCTCGTTATAGGTCCCTCTCCACTTCCCCCACAGCAGGGTTTATTGACCCATAACTCCTCCGCCGTCCCAAGCCCCATTTCCCCTCTTTTTTTCCCCTCTCACGCTCTCCTTCCAATCTCAAAGTCTTGAACTCTTTGACAACCTTCTCTTCTTTTGCCAAATGCCATATTTTGGCTACTTTTAGTTTAATTACATCTGAGCAGCTGTACACTGTAGACCTTCTGCCCTGGTCCTGTTGGCTTGATTTCATTGCTGCTTAACTTGTCGACACATATTTGACTCCATTCATACAATTCATATGTTTTTCTGACCAAATGTTTTTAGAGTCTCTTTCGAACTCTGTCTTTTAGGACAATATCTTTAGCATATTCATTTCTCAGCTTTTGTCAAGGAATAAAGGGCAGAACTCAAAACTCAACATACCAAGCGCTATCAAGTTGTGGCTACATCGATCATTTCTGTTGTGGACGTTTCTAGACAGGGGAAACTCTAAGTTGGCTATTTTCAGCATGGGTAAGGCATTTAAAATGATGTGAAAACTCCAGTTAAAATTTAAAATTTTAGAATTTTTTCCCCCCGCAGTTTTAGATGCATGTCTGAGTAATTTAGGTTGCAATAGAGGGAGAGCAAGACACAGCAGACAACAGGAAGGCTGAATGCAGAGCATCAAATCCATAGTTTTGTCCTTTTGAGTTTTACCACCTGGAATACGATGCATTTGGAAATTTGTGAAATATTTAGGAAATATAACAATTAAAGAGGCTGCATTTGCTTTAGAAAATGCACAGACACTGATTACTTGGAATGTTAACAATGATAATTACTGCTTAAAATGTAAATTTCTTTATATTTTTGTGCTTGTTTCAAACAGTAAGGTGTTGCTTCAAATAGAAGAGTTAATGTGAAACCTGAAGTTTCATTTTGACCTTTCTTATAGTAAGAGCTATTTCAATATGAGTAATAATGGGGAATGTCAACAGGAAAAAAAACAAACAATGTTGTTCAGATGTTTTCCTTCTTCTTGTATTGTAATTCTTAAATTGGATTCAGAGTTGAAACTTCACTTACAAATGATATTAACTATTTTTTTTATGTGTGCTTCCTTTTTTGGACTAAAAATGTGCAATAAAGGCTGGAAACTAAAAGTCAAATCTCAGTCCATAATTATTGTAGCTATGAGATAACACGCAGGCACATAAACACACATGAACATATGTATAAACTGGCCGAGGTCCAGCATGGGCTATAAATCTATCCCTGATGGAATATTAATTGAGTTTGATGAAGGACATAAAAATACTTCCTCTTAATTTGACACAGTCAATTACAGTTCGGTGCTGACATGACAGCCTCAGTTCTCTGACATGGTGAATATGTAAAAATGATTATGTGTGCAAGTATTGTGCAAACATTTTAGCGGACCATTCCACTATGGGAGCTAGTTTGAGGCTAACTCTGCTAGATCAGTGTGAATCAAAAAGACGCACGATCTGAGCTAAGAATAAACCCAACCATCTGAATCTTGCTCTGAAGCAAAAAGAGAAGGAGAGGAAAAAAAAAAAGTTCTTAATATAGAATTCATTTCAGGGCAAGAGTTTTTTTTCTTTCTTTCAGCAGTACACATGAGTGTGTGCATATGTTCATGTGTATGAGTGAGACTTCACACCTTTATGTTTGTGTTTTATGGCCGTGTACGAGTGTGAAAGTTTAAAAGCCTGCAAGATGTGTTATGTCAGCCTGCGAGAGCGCTTGCGTTTGTAGTGTGAAGACCGGCATATGCGTGTGCATGCACAGGTTGGCTCAGCCATCAAGGTAATTAGTGTGTAAACCTCCACGCTGTCGGTTCAAAGAGAATTAACGAGCTCTAGTTAATTAACAGTCTCCCTCTCTTCTCTTTACATGTGTCTGCATATTGAATGCATTTGTGTGTGTGTGTGTGTGTGTGGATCAGTGCATCTTGGTTTTTGTGCATGTGTTAGTGTATTTGGACTTGAGTGCCTGTTTGTTTGATTGTGCCCTGCTTCATTCTGGTCTGCATAATGAATTGACAGGATGCGGCTTATGCATAAACCAGAACTACAAACATGGTTGTAGGACAAGAGCCACATTTCCCCCCTTTGGATCTTGGCTCGTTTTCCTGCCTCACATCATCTAAATATCGGGACAGAGTTGCTCCATAGTGACTAATCTTACTCGTCGTTAGTTGGCTATAAATATATAGTACGCTGTAACTCTCATTTCATTCTTCGCATGTTTCTTGCTTGTAACAATGCCAACTGAGGTCAGGTTGCAGGTCAGAATACAAACGTGAAAACTAAAGTTACAAGTTGTTAACTTACCTCTAGCGCAAGCAGAAAAATACCGAGAACATGATGTATAATTCATATCTAACTAAGGACTCTGACCTTTACCGTAGCCAGACACTCTTTTTGGTCCAAATTCAAAATTCCAAGAACACATGAGCTAATAAATTTTGGGGTTTTGCAATGAATCTCGTAGAATTTTGACTGGTCAGGTTAATTTAGGCTCCTATTATGGCTGATCTCCAAAGCACAATGTCAAGAGGTCGAGGGAGGTCATGCAGTATTTGCTTCAAAATTCTGCTTCTGGGACAAACAACCCTCTGACGTGTTTATATTTTATTCAGCTAGTAAGTGTCATCCAGCAATGCAGCTTAGAGCTGGGAAGCAACACAATGTTGGTGTCATGTGAAACAGTAGCTCCCTATTCTATGCGAACGTTGCATAATAGACAACCAGATCCAGGGCTTTTGCCATATTGAAGCAGCTGTTACAGTGCTTCTTATGTTGCCATATGCGGAGGTGCTTAGAGAAAGGTGTTATACAGGCCTAAACGTGAGATAAATAAGCTGATTTGTGAAACATCAATTATTTAGGTTGTCAACCCCAAATAATTCTGACTTGCTTTAGATCAGTAAAATGCTGTTTTAGAGGCTCTGGTCTCTTACACACGCATTTGGTTAAAGCCTCTGCTGGGTCACATTAATTACCGACTTTCATGGCAGGTAAGTTAGAAAAAACAAACAAAAAAAAAGGTTCTGTATGTTGCTCAATATAGTTCTTAAAAAGAATAAAGAATTGTCTAAAATCAGTAGCAGGAGATTAAGGTCTTACTAAATCACAAGATAAGGAAATGTCTGATCTGTCACTCTCTAACATCAATCTTTCTCTAATCATGCAGCAGCTGCGTGTTTGCATTTGTTTTTGTCCAAATAACAGAAAACAATTCAGAATTAATGAAGGTATTTTGTCACAGCAATGTTTTGTGTGTGTATGTTGAATCTGACAATTCAGTGAGCCACACAAATCAAGCAGATATCTGAGATCCTTTTGGTAATCTCTCCCCGCAGACATCTCAGATTTTCCTCATGTTGAATGAGCAGCTTAGCTTTGTGATTTCTTTGCCAATTGTCCCTAATGGTTCGGGCTTGGGAGGACATCATAATGTTGATGCCAAGCATCAGCATTACTTTTAAAATATGATTTTGCTTTAAGCCAGAAATTGGATTTTGTGACCCTCATTAAATAATGAAAAGGCCAGACTGAAGGAATTCTGTGAGAGTTTCATCAGTTCTGCTGGACAGAAGGATCCAATAACCCCAACAGTCAAATCTAATGCGAGAAAAAAGAAACTAAGATCCACTTTGCAGAAAACCTAATGAAATGAGTGAAAATGTGTTTATAATGTGATTCCCAACAACCAGATATTTTCAGAGACAGATTAGCGCAAGAGCCCAACACTCTGTCTTCATAACACGCATTCTCACTTATTTACAACCCCAAGTAACAGCGTTGCTGATAAAGTGTCAGTCATAAACACTTTGCAGCTTTAGCTTTCCGAAAATATGTAAGGTGATACAGGCCTTTTGCTCCCATGGCAAACAATGAAAACTAATCTGTTTGTGTTGACACCACATGGACGCAGTCCAGAGTTCATACCTGGAATGCTGATCAGCCTAAATGACCTTTACTTCCACTCTCTTGTTTAGAGATCATGTTCCGTTAACGCTGACGGCAAATATGAGCGCAGAAACCGACTGTCCGCCCACTTCGCGAGTTGTAAAAAGTAAGTGAGGTGGAGCAAATAAAGCGCGCGTGAATCTAAATATATTTGCAGAATGACATGTTTAATTGTTTAATTGACACATTTATGAAGGTTTAATGTCGTTTTGAAAGAGGTACAATGAATGCTTTCTGTGTAAGGACGTTTTAATGCTCCCAACACCACAATTCTTCAGAGTGCTTTGCTGCGTCTCTTTGCTGGAGGAGGATAAAACAGAGCTATCACTGGCATTGACTGCAGCATCTTCTGACTTATTAGTTATATTTTTACCTCTGTCTCTTTGGAGAAATCCACGGATGGAGTTATTGCTACCACAAACTGTGTGTACTCTGCTTGTGACTCTTCCCCATTAAAAGTATTCATCGATCAGTAATTCTTGGTTTAGATTTGTTTCATTCCTGGACAAACAGAATTATCCTGATGATATATCCTGCTTTCTATTCTACGCAGATAATTTTTTTGCTTCCCATAAACAACTGCTGAGTGTGTGTGTGTGTGTGTGTGTGTGTGTGTGTGTGTGTGTGTGTATGTGTATGTGTGCTAATTTTCGCTCCGTCGCCTTCCTCTGTCCTCTCAACCCCCGTCAGTTGCACAGATGGTTGCTCTCACTGAGCCTGGCTGCTTCCTAGTGAAGTAAAGAGAATAGTGAAACTGCTGAGTGTGTGTGTGTGTGTGTGTGTGTGTGTGTGTGTGTGTGTGTATGTGTATGTGTGCTAATTTTCGCTCCGTCGCCTTCCTCTGTCCTCTCAACCCCCGTCAGTTGCACAGATGGTTGCTCTCACTGAGCCTGGCTGTGCTGCAGGTTAAAAGGGAGCCATTCCTTTCCACAGTTGCCACATTCTTGCTTTTGATGAGGGATTTATTAAAATGTCAATGGCTCAATACTTTCAACTGGACTTTTCTTAGGGTTAGGGTTATTTTTTTTTTCCCCCTAATTGATTCTGGACAATAAACCAAATTTGACTGTGTACAGTTATGATTAGGGTTGAGCTGTAATATGTAATTTAATGTGAATCTTACTATGCGATCGGATCATGTTAGACTGAGTTGGATTATGTTGAACTGAATTTGGACCTAACTGGATTTTGCCCATCTTGTACCATGAGATGATATGAGTTGGTGGTATAGAAAAAAAAAAGCTGAATCGAAGTGAATATTGCTATATGTTGTAATATATCCACAATACATAATACACAGTATGTGATAATTAACACTTCCTTTCACTTGACTTCACTTTCATTTTTTTCATACCATTTCTCACTGTTCTTTTCTTACAATTTTATTCACCACCTAATTTTTTTAGCCATTCCAGGTGTCTTGTTTGTCTGCTTAGGGATTTTCACACCAGCGCCTTAAGTGTGAAGTGTAATGGTGAGAAATTTTTCCTGACTATCTAGGGTGTTTCATTCCCAACTATGCAAATACAGTTCAACAATTATCAACACGTCTCTTTGTTGCTGTGCTTTTTTTTTTTTTTGTCATACCAGCAAGGCGAGTCAGAAAATTAATAAAACTAAAATAAACTTTGAGTCACTGATTGAGTTAACAGGTCAGACTTCTCAGCTGTTCTGCAGCATTTACTGATAAATGTGAGAAAGTCTTTTAAAACATTTTCCTTGTCAACCGTTGTGCATCATAGGCAGCAGGAGGGAAAAAAAGCTGTGAAATCAAAAATAAAAATATCTTGCTGCTGATGGGCTAGTATCCTGAAGAAATGTTTGCGATAGTTTTTTAAAATTTTTTTTATTTTTTTTATTAGTCTTAAAGCTGGGTTGAATTTACGGGCGATAAAATGCAGTTTCTACATATTATATCAAAAAGAATAATGCCTCGGTTACACCATGAACTAACTAGGCTGAACAGACAAGCATACAAAATAGAGGCAAGACCGACTCAAAGACATTGTCTCCTCAACACAAATTGTCTCTGTCTGCAAAAAGTAATTCAAGTGGCCAGAAGGGAAGGTGATGCAAAGTCCAAAGTCCCTAAAGTGCCTGCAGGTTCAGCATTGACTTCAGTTAAGTGAAAAAAGGAGAAAACATCATAATGTCCCTAAAAATATATATCCAAATGCAAAGGTTTTAAATTAACCTAATTTCTTTATCTTTTATTGTCAAAGAGATCAATTTTGTTGTATCATTTTAAAATGGCCTTCTTAAATTGTTCTTCAAGCTTTTCTGAAGGTCTTTTAAAAAGTTTTTTTCTCGGTATTGGGTACAATAATACAAGCACCTTGTCAGAGGGACACGGCTTCCTCCAGTTTATTTATTCTTTACTCTATTATAAATTAGCCCAGGTAAGAACCGCTTTGCTTCCTACAGACTGTCTGGACCGTCGGCTACTGAGAAATGGTTAATTGCTCGAGGTGTGGACTGCGTTGAATTTGAAATTTTACCCAGTCACTGATGCTCGGCTGTGTGTAACGGGCCAGCTAGACTCTATTCAGTATACCGGGAAAAAATGCATTAAAAAAAAGAACTATCGTTCCTCATTTTAAACCTATGCTGTTCAAAAAGCTATCATGGTCAGATAAATTAAACTGAACTGATTGACAAGACTATTGACAAAATTTCTTCTTGGTGTATAACACAAATTATTGCTGACTTACATCTGCCTCACAACAGTCTGTGGTAACTTAGGATGCTGTCACACCAGTATTTAGTATTCAGTTGAGCAGAGCTTGACAAAAAAGCTCAGGTCTTCATTGGGTTCAGTTCATTTTCACACTGCACCTTTAAATGGCCACTAGTTACAAAGTAAACCTAAAAAAAACTAAATGTGCATTATAAATAAATATACTGGAATTGACTGAAAAAGAGCAACAAGTCAGCGAATGAATCTAAATGAACTCCAAACCAGAAGAAGACTACGTGCATTTTGACATGATCAGACCAAGGAAAAGTTTTAAATCAGAATAAAAACCACAGAAGTTTTAGGCTTTAAAAAAATGTCACTTTCAACTTCAGCTTTTTCAGTGATGGAGGAGTAATTTGGACCATGAAAGTTTTAAAGCTGCATGTCACTCAAGTAAACTGCAGGCATAAAAGCTCCCAAAGAGGAAAATAGATACCTATTAAGCTCTGAATGGAAACGAATAAAACAGAGACACGGGAACCAAGTAAAATAAAATGTGACCACATTCTGCTTTTATAAAGTAAGAGACAAAAAAAGTTGTGTTTAACAGTGGTCTTTTGTGGTATTTTCAGAATGCGGAAAATCGTTTCGCAGCAGGTTGGAACCACGCTCTGGGAAGGATGAAGCAATACGAGCAGCGTTTCCTCCGCGAGTCTAACTCCCAGATGTTGAAAGCGCCTTATTACCACAACACACGCAAACATTCTCCATGCAAATACCATAAACGCACAGATTTAGGCGCACCTGCTTGCTGCCTCTCACACGTGCGGGTGTGCATATACACACTCGCACACATTTATAACTATGCAGCAGTATGTTGCAGTGGGACCACCTCTGCAGTACGATCATTCCTTCCCTCCGCATACTTCTGCCCCCCGCAATACTTTCCCTCTTGCCACAAATCTCTGCAGCTGCTCCACCTTTTGCACACTTTCTTCTCATTTCCCCACTCCCTGCTTTCTTTTTTTCTATCTCAGTAGTCTTCTCCTCCCTTCCCCACCCGTTCCATCCTCTCCTCTGTCTCAGTCTCTCCCTCCAGAAGCAGGTGATGTAGAAGGGTGCTCAGCAGTATCTGACTATCAGGCCTGACTCTGTGAGAGGAATGATAATCACTGTGCTGCACTGCAGAGAGAGAAAGAAGAGAGGGAGGAAAAGAGGGAGAGAAAGGGGCATGAGGTACTGGAAAAGGGGGGCAAGTGCGGCAGCAGGAGAGGGGGATTGTGATGAGGGCAACAGAACGGGACAAAGAGAAAAAGCGGATGAAGTAGACAAAGAACCATGCAAGGAAAAAGAGTTGCTAACAGAAATGCAGAATTGCTTTGGTTAACAGACACCTTCCTGGTGTCATGCTCTCGCTTTCCCTCTTTTACTTTTCCACCTTGCTAATCTCTCTGCTCCCTCGTACACACACTCGCGCACACACATTCCAACAACCACCATCCCCTCCGTCACGCCAGCTTGTAGAACAGCAGCCCTGCAGTATACGGCAAGAGCTTCAGCCTTGTGTTTGAGCGCCAGAGAACATTAACTGCAGCAGCGAGGTCATCTGATCGACACTATGCGGACCCTCTCTTTCTCTCTCCTTGCGCTCCTCCTCATACTGCTGCAGTCTTCTGCAGGCCACCCTGTGGCCAATGCTGGGATTGCCACTCCCAACAGCCTTCTGGCACACCTGTCCCACAAAACGTGTTCTCGAGGGGAGACTACAATTCTCACTTATTAAAACCTTGCTGCTAATGTCCATTGTGACGCCCTAAAGAGTTTCAGTTTTTTTTTTATTTATTTTGTTTTGTTTTTGTTTGTTTGCTTGCAGGTGTCGTGTGTATGATTTTTTTTTTTTCTGCAGAGACAGATAGAGGGAGTGTGGATCTACTGCATCGTCTTTGTTACCATCAAGCTGTCCACTCTGGCACCATGCGCTCTCTCCCTTCTCCCTGTCTCCATCTGGGCTCTCCAGCCTGCAGATACACGCTGGAAATCACTGTCTCTATTCACAGTATCGGCCCCTTTGAATGTTTATCCCCCTTTGTGTAGCTCTGGCTGTCTGCGCGCTAGAGGAAAAAAACAACAACAAAAAAACAAAAAAAAAAAACAAACAAAAGCTAATAGAGTGAGATATAGAGCTAGGCTTTTCCGGACAAATACCCGTGATTCTGATTAGCTTCTTTGTTGGCGTGCCTGCTTGTGTGAGTGATGGTGATACTCATCACTTTCCACTGCTTGTCCTTAAAACAGTCATCTCCTATATTATGCCTGACAGGAGTCATTGTGAAGAAAGATGCAAACATGATGGTGGCGTACAACTGGCCTTCTGTGTGCATGCGTGAGTGAGAGAACACCATGCATATGCATGTGTGCTATTTAGACAGAATTTATGAGCCGTTCTGTGTGTAAATGTGTGTGCGCTTTTTGTTTGGACCATTAGAGCAATGTGAGCAATAGTCTTTTCACCACCCACTTCTATTGTGCATTAGGATGACCAGATGAGGAGCAGACAATAAGTTCTCTGTGGGGGTAAGAATATGGAAAACTCAAAGCGACGACGTGGCTATAGATACGTGATCTCACAGACACGGCGATGACAGATGAGCAGGCGCAAACGGCAAAAACAAACTCCCTGTTGAGAGCGATTAGGATTGCTGCAGTGAACAATAGACAGAGTCAATAAGGGACTTCGGAGACATCCGGATACAAGAGCAAGGTCTCAGTCCCCTCCCTCTCTACGTAGCCACCATCCCTCATGGCTTTTCTTTTTCAGCATTTGACCTCATTCTACACCATATTGCTTCAGTCTCCACTTAAGCCCTTTTCCAAACTATCCTCTTTATCATATTCTTTTCAGCTCTCCTTATGTTTTCTCAATTTTTTTTTTCTTGACTTTCTCCCTCTTGCACAGATACTCGCACCCCTTTGTGGCGCTCCTGTCTTTTGTAAAAATGGGCGTATGGGCTAAGCTGACAGGGGCTGCCATGGCGCTCTGTTGTGTCAAACTGAAATCCATCCTGTCAGTTTAGAATCAGTGTCACTCCTTTTTGCAAGGTTAAAGATAGCTTTGCTTAATGTGCTGTCAGACACAAACAAACATGAACTCCACAATGGCCCCGGCAAACAAAAACACCAACACAGCCACACACAAGTACACACACGTTGCACTGCAGCGAAAAGCGGCATTAAATCTGCACTTTGACATGACCAAAAAATGGAAATACAGCATATTTGTAAATCCTTTTGCACTACGGCAATAAGCTTAGGATCAATATTCCCTGTAGCCTAAAGGCTTCAACATGCAGAACCTCTCCGTGTCCATGAAAGAAAGGCCCATGAGCTCGCCTGGGAACACACAGGTGTCTGTTTTTATACAATTTATTTGTTTATCAGATGACGTATAAGTTGTTTATTCAGCTAAATAAGGCACAGATTGATTTTTTAACCGAGATATAATCCAATCTTTTACATTTTTTGTAGACCCTGATAGGTTTATCATCCAAATCGGGAAAAGAGGAGAAATAATTTTTCTCTGCATTTCTTTTTAAAAAAAGCTACTTATTGTTTTTTTCTTCTTCTTCGACTTGTGCTGAGATGTAGTTTTCTTTATTTGCTAGAACTGTTTGTTTGGCACTACTCTTTGAATGGTAGTATTATTGCCACTATCTGTATGAGCAGACAGTGTAATCACACAATCTGGGCTGAATAATGGACTCTAGTGTGTAGAGAGACATGAGCAAAATTACGTGGCATAAGTTTTAAAGTTGACCAGACTGAACTTGGTTCCAGTACTACAGAAGAGAAACTTGTGTTAGTACTTCTGCATCCTCTGTGGTAATCCAATGAAAACAATGCTGTAATACCAATACCAAGCTAGGAGGTAGTGATAATTTTGACATTAACAACAGCTTACTGACCTTGTTGCTATATTTAGCGATCATCCCACGTAGACATGGCCAAATTATGAAAATTGAGTGATTGACGTTAATTCAATTAACTTTTAGGACAACAACTTGCTACTTTTCTAAGTTGGCAGAACTGTAAAAATGTTGGAGGCTAAAATGTGAACTTGGTTAAATAAGTTCCAGGTTAAATATCACCTCAAAACCACTATAAAGTGTGTGTTCTTTGCATAATTTCTCCTTTGAGTCATCTTCAGTTTACATTTGAAATTTGATCACAACTGACTCGGGCAAAGCAAAGTGCTTCTGGAATAACCCAGAGAACGCAACTCCACCTTGTTATGGTTTCTATCACAAAAAACGAGAGTGGCCATGTTCAAAGTTATCAGTTGTAATAATCTTTGAATATCCCGTCAAAAGAGAGTTAAAAAAAAAACTCCACTCTTGTAAAGGTTTTTAAGAACTACACCAAAATGTTAAGAGTTTGAACAAAACACAGAAACACGACAAAAAATATCTTGCAACGTACCCATGCCAACGTGTGCCGGCTTTAAACAACTGTTAAGAGATCCAGTTCAAATACATTTACTTACAATTCTATCCAGTATAAACGCCTAAATCCGGGAACAGTACAACATAAACACAAAATATAAAATTGTCTTTCTTAAACACATATTTAAACTTCATTGAGAAAATAGAGATTTGCAGCTACGTCCTGGCCTGGTGTACTTTGGCCATTCAGTTCAATTTCCTGCTTTGTGTGCAACTGTGCCAGACAGAGCCGAGCATGAATCAATCCTGTTGCCAGCAGACCGTTACAGTTTGAAGAAAAGCCACAAAGAACAATAGCCAATGGACAGACGTGGAAATAAATTGGCTCCTGCCACTTTGGCGGGAGCGGTTCCTGTACAAGCAAATCTGGAAGGAGCCGAACATTGGAAAGCTGCATTACAGCTATGGAGTCCTGGCGGCTTTCAACCTGAGCCGGTAGCATTGTGATGTCTAAACACACATTTTTTTCTGATCACTTGTAAATAAGTACTGACAGAGTCTGATCTGAGAAGAAATACAATCTAATTTAACTGCAGTCTGAACAAGGAGCCAGGAGAAACTATTCAAGTTTTAAAGTTGCGACAGAGTAATAACACCTGGTAAGAAATTCATTCCTGGCTAACATAATTGAGGCGATGATTTGCTCCAACCAAGCAGTGTGCAACAAGATTAAAAAATTAATTAAAAAATAAAATCTGAGTGCTGAAACTACGACACAGACAGAAGTTTCTGTATTTGTGGTTTTGTCTTCGTCGCTGTTATTAAACGAAGAGGGTGGGTGCCCTTGCTATCGACGTATACGGAGGTTTTAAAAATGAAGCTTCAAAATCACCACAATTTCCAGCAGAGAAACTGCTTTGTTGCTGACAGTCAGCTAGTGGGATACAAGAAATGCTTCTTGACAAATTAATCTGTCATGAGGTATTTCTGTTCACGAAAAAGATGGACTGATCAGCATAAATTAGGATGACGGACATTTAATAAGGCCTCTTGTTCGTGCTGCATGCACACCTTTGGATTAGATTAGCTGTTACACTGCTAAAACCCCTTTACTGTCACCCACAAATCACTTACATGCAAGTCAGTGGGTCCACAAGAACGCCACTGTCCTCTTGACAGTTAAGGGGGTAAAGGTTTGTTTTGCTTTTATGCTATTGTTTTACTCATGCACCAGAGTCTTCAATCTGAATCCTTGACTCCCAGTATCCTGCAACCTAGAGGTGTGTCTCTGCTTCGACAAACATGAGTCAAATAATCAGGTTGTTAGCAGGAATAAAGAACTTCACTGCATACCGAGGAGGCAATTAACCCATTTGATTCAGGTGCAATTTTTAGACATCAAAAAATTGCAAAAGATGGGTCCTTCAGAACCTTTGTTGAACATCGCCGCGGTGTACTTTTCGACTTTTTAAAAGTATACGGCGGCGGTTTAGAGTTGACGTAGGTCAACTCTAAACTCTAAAATCTATTACTTTATGAATGCACTTAATTTTTATGTGCTCAAATAATAAATGGCATGGTGAATCTGCTATTCTTTCTGATTCCATCTAACATCATAGTGACCTTTAATTGATTCAGGGGCTGACTGCGCACACTGATGCATCAAGGGCATTTGATCGTGGAATGTCCTGCTGAGTGACGAAAGCATGACTTCAAAGCGTGCATGTATGTGCATTTGTGTGAACCTATTTCAGCCCCATCGCCCCTGTGACAGACACAGTGCCACCGAAATGTCTTGGGGCACCTCGCCCAATGTCTTGACAATAGGCTCAGTGTGTGTGAGTGACAGAGAGTGGCTCGGGGACACAGAGGGGGCGTTATGCTGGGTAGACAACATGCACGCAAACACACACAAACCCCAACGCAGACGCACGCACATGCACACATTAAAGCAGGAAGACAGTGCACTCTTTCTCTCCCTCTGCGCTATTTCTCACTCCCTCTTTCCCTGACGCAGAGAGACTCAATCATTCACACTCTGTCTTCTTTGACGCAGAGGAAAAACATAAAATAACCTCTCCTTTGCTCTGTCTTTTTCTGTAAGTCTGCTGTGTGTATGCGCGCGCACAAATGTGGACGGTATAATTAATATGGCTTTCATTTTCTCCAAGCTATGAAGTATGCTTTTGGTATGCAAACAGGCTTCTTGCTTGTGAGTGTGTGAATATATGTGAGCGCACTGAGTGTGTGCATGTGCTTGATACACTAGAGACAGAGTGCAAAGTTGGGCCACTGAGCGGAAGGAGCAGAGTTAATGAGGAAAGCGGGGGTAGAATCCAAATCTTTCCCATCGATAACCTTGCACAACACTTCAAGAATTTATGTGTACATTGGATCCTTTTTGCAATCCACTTTGAAAATTATTTTTAAGTATCAGGGTTAGAAAAGGGCCACTGAGAAGTCATTTGCAGTTGAGTCTCTCAGAGCTGAACATTTGCTCAAGAGTCTGCCCTATTTCAATGTCTGGCAGTAATAATTATTAAATATGCAAATTCACATCCAGAGAGGTTTGATGGAACATTCACTATATAATGTTCTGGTGGAATGTAATGTCAATTATTTTTTTTAAGCGGTCCAATTAACTGAAGTTGTATGGGATGGTGGTTGATCATACGGTAAAACCTTACACAAGATTATTTACAGCACCACTGTAAATAATCAGCACTGTATTCAATGCTGTTATTAAACAGCAGGGTGAAGGATAAAAAGGAGAGGGAAGCTACTTTAGCCAAAACCTGTGAAGAGTTATTGAGTTGTTTTTTGTTTTTTTTGTGCGGTTGTGTGGTGAAGGCATCAAGTCACACAAAGGAAAAACAAGCAGAAGCATGGCTTGAATATTAACCTTTACAGCAGCAAGTGAGGCTTTAATGCTTTAATGTTGTTCACCAATGTTCCATAGTTTCCTTATCTCCAAATGACAGCTTTTAATGTTATCTGGAGTCGCAAAACCTTAGAAATAAGTTTGAAATCATTTCCAGAGAGATGGACGTCAAAAACATTCTCTCTTTCTGTTTTGAATTTCTCTATATCAAAATATTATCTGGTCTTTTTGAGATCTATCAGCCTATTTAGTGTTATCGGACGAGATAAGCACATAAATATTTGATTCTAAATATTTTTTTTTCATTCTCCATAATGATTATTTTTTGACATGCGTAGGGACAGATTAATTTGCTCACTTTTGAAAATGAGACTTTGTGTCTCAAAGATATTTGTCTGCATAAAAGGTAAAATTGACAACAACAAAAAAAAGATATTAGAATGAATCTCTGATTTGAAAATTCACTTTTGTATTGACTCTGGTCATCATTCTCCGACAGCAGAACTGTTGCATGGTGACTGCAGACACTTAAGATCAACAAGGAAGCAAAAAACTGGAGAAATGAATAAGGGGAGAATACTTTTTCACAACTCTGTAGCTCTTCCAGTAACTTTGTTCTGTGGTGTAAATACAACAAAAGACAACTGCTTTAAAGAAATCCATGTTAAAATTATATTTTTAAAAAGTCCAGGTAAGAGGTGTTTCACAACTAAAAGGTTCACACACTTTGGCGTCTTGTTCATGAGTAATAGCAAGACGGAGCAGGAAAGGAATTAGTGACTCAGGGTTGCGCTGTCATAGTGACGGAGGAGCTGAGTCAAAAGACGGAGCTGTCAATTTACGAGCATATCTATGTCCTAATCCACACATCTGGTTATCGAATAAAGTTCATGACCAAAGAACAAAAAACAAGCAGCTGAAATGAGCTTCCTTAATAGGGTGGCCTTATGGGGTTGGGCTTGGTTGTGAAGCTGCTGCTGCGTCTCGCTGAAATGACAACTGAGGTAGACCTTCATGTTTTCTGACTTAAAGTATGAATACAAACATATTATCTAAAGTTTTAGGAAAATATTCTGCCTTCATATTGGTCATTTGTGACAAACATTGTACAGAGAAGTGTAAACTTTGAGGCCTACATAAATGTAGAGATCCAGCCCTTAAATGTATTTAATTACATTCTACATAAATCCTCATATGGGTAACGGATTAATTATTGAGCTGCTCACAATAATCAATCTGTTTTTTAGCAACACTGCTTTAGTAAAAGTTACAAAGATCCTTTTTTTTTTTTGCAACAGTGTCTGATAACTCAAATGAAAATAAAACCAGTGGGGTTTTTTACATCCAGTTAGTATTTTAGTCAACAATTTCAAATTCAGTGTTTGATCATCCTTGAAACCCCACTGCTGCGGCAGCTTTGTGGTTCAGATCTACTTAAATGTGGATGTGCTTGGTGAACACGCTTGACTCCTGTCTTTTAACAAATTCAGGCAAAAAAAAAAACAAAAAAAAAAACTGAAAAGTAAAAGAACCCAGGGGGAGTTTGTTGAGGTGAAACCGTCGATTCAACATATTTTTGACGGAAGGCTCCCTGCATCGGCTCTGCTGGATTTAAAAACGCCGCTGTCAGCACGGGCCGGCATTAAGAAACACTTTCACACATCACATTCTAATCAAAGCCTGCTCTTTTTAACAACCGTGAAAGCTTTCATGTTAACACGACACTGCGACCAAAGCTTTATTCACACTTTTAAAAGGGACTGACCGGTCAATGAGCATGTGTTGTGTGTGTGTGTGTGTGTGTGTGTGTGTCTGTGTACCCGCACCAGACAATACGCCATATCTGTGTCGACACCCTCAGCCGTTGCGTCTCATCTTACCGGCGATACTTTGTGTGACTCCCCTTGACTGTGCATGAATTGTCTGTGATCTCAACACTACGCTCGCTGCAGCTGTGTGTTTATGTGCACGGACCCATGCAAGGCACATGAGATGCGCATATTTTTCCAAGCCGTCTCAGGTTCTCGGCTCAGATGTAAGCATTCACTTATCCAGCCAATTAGAGGTTGCCGTTTCATCCTCATGGAAAGCTGTTTGGGGCCTTAATTGGCAGGCAGATTTGCATTACTTTGATTACAGTTTTTTTTTTTTTTGTGGTGGGGGGAGGTGGGGGGGTCTGTGTGCTTATTTTCAAGTTTAAGGGTGTGAGTGATGTTCAACAAAAGAAGTTTTTTGTTTTCCTTTCTTCCTTGAGTGCTGTTGGTAGCCATTCTCATAATACTACTCTATTGTTCAAAAAGAGGAAAGAGACTCTTAAATAATGTATGTCTGATTTGTGCCGCTGCACTGTTGGGATATTAAGAACCAGCTTTATGGTAATGCAGTGCAATTACTGTGATATATTAGGAACAAGCCATTGATTTCGAGTGTAGCTTGAATCATTAAAGCAAAGTTTGTTTGGCTTTGTGAGCATCTATATGAATGAGTAAAAATATTAAAAGTTCTCCTGGCTTACAGTGTCTTACAAAAGGACTTAAACAACTGGCATATTTTCACATCTTTTCATATTACAGCCACATCTTTAATGGTGTTTACTGGCTCAATGTAAATCATGACCTAGGAGTGGAGTTACACATGGTTCTCAATAGTTTTTAGAAAAGAAAACATCAGAAGATTGAGTCAACGCTTTGCTGAAACACTTTTGGCTTTGATTACAGCTGAGAGTCTTTAGGGGGGATACAGTATGTATTCATGAATTTTGCAAATCCTGAGATATAATTTCCTACATGTTCTTTGGAAATCAGCTTGAGCTCATAAAGACTGGATGAAGTAAATCCATGTGAAAAGCATGTTTCAGGTTTTGCTACAGATTGTCAATTTGATTCAGATCAAGACTTTGACTGGGCTACTCAAAAGACTCTGGTCATGTGTTAATTTTGTCGTCCAGTAAAAAGTATGTGTAACATTCACTCAACCGTCTTTCTTCCAGAATTGTCAATCCATCTTTTCGTGAACTCTTCCCTATCTCATTAACATAAAGGTTCTCCCACAGTGTGATGCTGGCACCATCATTTTGACTATGGGGATGTTATGCTCAGCATGATGTGCTGTTTTAGCTTTGTCCATATATCGCATTTCGTGTGTCAGCCAAAAAGCTGCTATTTGGACTCATCTGACTTCCACTTGTTTCCAGTTTACCCCCCACGGCTTGTGGCAAACTTTAAAAACAACTCCTTATGGCTTTTTTTTGTGCAACACTTCCAAAAAAGAATGCTTGACTAATAGTCATCCTGTCAACATATTCTCTCATCTGGGCTCCTGCAGAGTTACAATGTTCTCTAACAAAGCCTCAAAGGCCATCAGCCGTATTTATACTGAGAGTAAAGTCACCAAAAAAGTTGACTGTTCGAGGCACGAACTCTAAATACGAATGAAAACCACACTTTTCAAACTTTGTAAAATTTGAAAAAGCGTGCGTCACAACTGCTTTGTATGGTTCGCCATAAAAACCCAACAAAATACAGAGTTTGTGGTGGCAATGTCAAGACAATGTGAGTAAACTACAGTGGTGTGAATATTTTCCACAGCACTATGCATGCAGGCGGTGCGTGTGTGACGGCCATGAGAACAAAACGTGTGATTACACGGACACATAGTATGTGTGAGGGTCATATAGTTCAACTATTTTAACGCCTCTGCCGGAAGGGGGTCGGCTTGATCTCATCCCTGATACGTCTCTCGCTCTGCATGGTTGTTCACATTTGAACGTCTGTTCACATTTAGGTGGGCATCTCTTATCAGGTCTATTTCTGATATCACTGGGCAATTGGGACCCAGCAAAGATTGAGCAAATACTCATATCCACATGTAAACACTTACACATATATTGGAAGAGGCTTGGGTCAGTGGTGTAATCTGGAGCACTGCTGCAGGCAGTGGCCTGCCCACTCAGATTTATGTAACTTCTTTAACTGGGCAGGTAGAAAGCTCTCATTTCTCTCTCTTCCCCTCCCTCACTCAGACACACATATACACACACGCACGCACAAACGCACACACACACGTACCAGGATAGCCTGAAGAGGGTGAGCTGGTTTAACTCTTGAAGAGAAGCTCCTTCTTCTTCTAACCCCAGACGTACATACCTCAGTTCTGTCTTTTTCATTTCATCTCCTCCTTCCATGTACTCTCCCCCCATCGGCTTGCCACCCTCGGGCAACACCTAAGAATGCATTCTCATTTTGTAGCTTCACATCTTCACTCAATACTCACTGAAGCATTCTGTCATCCTGGTCACCTCTTCATCTACCTACCTAAATCTCCCAGCTGTCCCCCCCAACTCCTTTCTCTGCCACCCCCGTCCCTCCCTAAGCCGTGGCTGCCAACCAGGAATTTCTTTGCCCTGTTCTCCACACATTTTTACCCTCTTTCCCTGCTTCTTTTTCTCTCCTCTATCTTAATCTTGATCTTCTGATTTATCTGTCCTTTATCAACAATTCCAAAACAGATGGTTACATTTAGCCTCCGGCAAAAACATTGGCTTTGGACTGCAGCACTACCGGGGCCACTGTTTTGCATTCACACAAGATATAATGAGCAGATACCCGGCGAGAAATCTGCCCCGATTTGCCACGAGCAAAAATGCATAAACCATACTGCGTGGAGCAGATATTCACACCTTCCGGTTGTTCTTCGGTTGCATGCTTAATTACTACCAAGAAGGGGGAAAAAAAAAAAAAGAAATAAAAAAGCAACAAAGATTAAAGCCATCTGAAAACAGAGGGAGATAAGGACGGGAGAATGGAAGGGGGTGTTATGAGCCATTTGGAAAGTTTAAAGAAACTATTAAGTGTGGTGCAAAAAAAAAAAAAAGTTGGGAAGCATTAAAAGCGCGATTTGAAAAGATAGATCCAGATGGAGTGTGATGAAAGGAGATGAAACCACTTAACAGGAACAGTGAGATCAATCAGCAGGAAGACAGACGGAGGAGGAGGACATTATTGTGTGTGTGCGTGTGTGTGTCGGCGTGTATGCGTGAGTGTGTGGGTGTGCCGGGGGGGAAGCGGCCTTCAGACAATGGGAACACAGGGCTGTATAAAGTGATGCTTTTTACTGGGTGATTTGCACACCACTGACCTCAATAACAGACAGCTAGTCATTGTGATACTAATTAATGATTATTTCCTTTGAAGGTTTTATTTCACTTCTTTTTTTAATTGCTCCATGTAGCTTCTTGTGAATGGATGATTTTTGCATGTAGCATCTTAAATTCACATCAAGATCCGTCATTCTCTTTCAAAGAACAATCTAAAATAACTGATACATCTTATGAGGTCAATTTTTTTTTTCTTTTGCTACTTATGCCACCCAGAGACATTTTGAATATTGCCCACAGATAATACTTGTGTTCTATCATGTAGGCTGTAATTAGATATGATTTGCTTTGTGGTTCCTTCCTTCTGAGTGGCACACAAACACCTGTCCCAATTATTGTGAATGCCAGTAGTCACCTTGCAAACACGGAAAACTGATCTAATATGTGGTGATGTTTTACAACTGACTCCTCAAATTCAGCAGTGAAGTTGTTCCATCTCTGAACAAAACTAAGAAATTAAAAACTGATAAAGAAAATTTAATTCATTGCTGCATTTTATAAACACACCTGGAATATAAGATAACGCATGCAGAAAGCAAAAAAAAACGAATGGATATGTGGTGGTGGAGGGGTTCTGAGGACGTTCACCGGCAGGGTGCACCCAGGATAGATTACCTCAGGGCAACGCAGAGAGACATGCAGGACAAACAACCATGCACTGAGAATAAAGGCAACATGCAGAGACAATAACATGCCTGATTTTGGACTGCAGGAGGAAGCCAAAGTACCTACAGAGAACTCATGCATGCACAGTAAGAACATCCAAACTCTATGCCCCAAGGCCTTGGCTTGGATAAAACCCTTCAAGTAAACAGTGCTAAAATCTCCTGCACAGAGCGACAACAGACTAAAAATCAAACTGCAGACAAGAAAGGGTTCTCAAGATAATTGCAGCTCATTGCGTAGCCGTAATTTTCTTGTAGCACTTCATAACAAGAAAAAGTAGGAGAAAAAGTTTAAACATTGGGTGTCCAAACTAAAGAAAATGGTAATATGTTAGAATATTTTTTTGGTTTTGCCCACCAAATTTCTCTGGCTTCCCATCCAACTGGATGAGATAGTACCTAACACCCTTTTGTGAAGAAGATGAAGACAGAAGTTCTGCTGCATCACCATCTTGGAAGAAGAAGGGTGGGACGGGGGGGAGGCGCTATGCAAAACAACAATCAATCGTATCCCCTCATCAAACAGATACCTGAAATGTTGCTTTGATTATTTCATGAATGAATCTCCTGTAGCAGACATTCAAAGGTGCCTAACTGCTTACTCATTCAATGTGCCGCATATTTACCTTCACCACATGCCAGACTAGCAGCAGTAGCAATTAGCAAACACCTGGTGAAACTGCAAGTCTGCTAAGCTTATTATACAAACTACTTCTCAGTCCAATGTTCGAATGGTTGTAAATGGCATCATAAAGAAGCACTGTTGTGATGAAGTGCTAAAGGGGGAGTGTCAGAAGGAGTAGGAGCTTCTTAAAGAGACAGAAGCTAATTTCAAGGCATCAGATATGGCTTTGATGTGAAGTCAAATTTTTGTGAAGTAATTTTTGATAAGTGTAGAATTTTTTATAACTGAAGGTGACAGTTACCTAATTCACATAGAAATATGAATATTGTTCAGTTGAACTTATCACAAAAAAGAACTACAATTTGCTGTGAGATTGTACTCTGATCTTTTTGTTAGCATAATGTTTTAGCTGACTAATATAAAAAAATATTGAAATAGCTAGTCAGCTAAAATAGATAGTGTATGTCAGAATAGCTACAACTTTTCACTACTAAGTTTTTTTTAATTCAAAAAATATATTTTTGTGCTACACATCAAGCAGTTCAAACTAACCCTTTATTGGTTTTTAAGCTTTACATTACTATCCATAAACATATTTTTCTGAAAGCTATGAAAAAGTAGCTTTTTGAAAAACATGTCTTCATCTAAATAATATTTTAGATATGCAGTGACTTTTATACATTGTCCATTTTCTTTAGTTTTGTGGAGAAATAATTGCCACCATTTTGCTAACAAACCCTGCTTGAGTCCTTCAGGATTTTCTCTTGAAACTTGCTGAATACAGAACTAGAAACAAAAACATGACAATCTGGTTTCTGGATTTTCAAATCTGTAGGTCCAATTTTTGATTTGTTGTTCACAAGAATGAACAGTGTTTGACATCATATTTACCAGTTAAACCCCAATGCCACAACCTGCTGTCCACTTAAGGGGCCAGTAAAAAAAAAAATCAAAATTTATAGACAGACAGCTAAATAAAGTAAATTTTTAACATATTTGAATCAAATAGTTCCGTTACAATGTAGACTTCGTATAGAAAATAAATGACTTTTCCCTGAACTGTCACCCACAATATCTGTTTGCACGGCCAACAAATCAAGTCAATTTGATTTGGTCTTAGCTGAATTAATACATCTGGATTTCATACAATCTGAATTATTCAATTTAGCTAGGTTGATCTACACTCAGTTCCAATTTCATTCCAGTCAATTTACTTCAGAACAACTCGAAACCACAAAAAGGTTCTTTTGTGTCGGTGGGTGAAACCAGTCACAGGGCTTCTAAGCTGTCTGAAACATGTGCCTTTTTTTGGGGAGGGGCCTTTTTTTTTTGCAATATTGGGTGAAATTGCTCAACCCTCAGACAGCTATTAAGGTAATGCTTGAAGGCAGATGAGTCGTATGCAGAACTGTACAATACAGAGCAGAGTTTCCGAGAAGCAAATAAAAGGAAGCATCTCGGTGAGGGGCTTGCTATGTAGGCCTTTGTATGCACCCAAGACTGCGTCTGCCTGAGTTAAAAAGAGTGTGTTTGTAAAAGCCTCCGCGGATGTGAGTGTGATTCCAGGAGAAGGAGTGCACCCGGGCTTGTGAACATGACTCGATCCAGAGGGAAGAAGAGAAAGTGATGTAAGAGACGGAAAACTTTCCTATCAGCTCATGTGCCATCATATTCTTATCAGCCTCCGTTTGCCTTCAGTGAAATATGTATACGCATAAAGATCTGGGAGGGTGAGTAATTATAATCACGCGCTATTACAGACTCACAAGAACGCGTTTCAGTGGGCACGTCTGAGTGTGTTAGAATCACAGGGCTGACAGCGTCTGCCTCAGCTTGCCTGGGAGTGCGTACATGTGTGGGAATGACATTCCCACATTCTTACCATTTCACCGAGAAGTTGAAACAAAAGCTGAAGGGAGGACTTGTTAACGTGGTAACATTATCAGATGAACAGTCTTCCAGTAACTCACGTAAACAGATGACATAGACGAGGAGCTTCCAGTCTAATTCCAGCTCTCCAGGATTTAGGTGGGAAAGGAAATTAGGGAATTTTCTCCTCTTGCCTACTTTGCCTCCTACTCAATACCTTTCCAGCTTCATCATTGTGTATTTGAAGACATTTCTCACCAGCCATGGAAAGTTCTTAACGCTGACCTAGACCTCTAATGTTACTGCCTTTATCAGAACATTGATCTTTCACTGTTCTGAAAATAAAAACCATGTGGTAAATAGTGAAGATGATGTACATGTCATCCTCAGTTATCTCTAGACATTGTTTTGTTTTCTTTGTGTATAAAGTCTGTATTATAAATGACTGCTGCCAGGATCCATGTACACATTTCATTTACACATTTTTTGTGTTGTAATTACGAAAATTGTGTAGTTTTTTTTTTTTTTTTGTATCTGTTTTTGTAAAGTTTCGACCTTCAGACACAATTTTCTTTGCAGGAGAATCATTCAATATCCGTATTTTTAAACCAATGTATTTCAAAGTTGAAAAGCCGAAATGTTGTTTGTGTGTGCTGTTATTATTCACTGTTTAGCAGTAGAGCTGCACTATTAAATGTGATTATGTTTTTAAGAATGTCTGCAAAGTTGTCAGCAGAAACTCCTTTACTTGTGGTATGCAGATGTTCAAAACCACAGAGGATTGTTAGAAAATGAGTAAATTGTCAGTCTGCTGTGGTAAATGCCAGTGAGATAAATTCCAATTTTAGTCAATTAATAACAAACATAATAACGTGAACATTTTTATGTGATATGAGGCTACGGTAGTAGTTAGAAACTTTTGTAGTTTCATATAAGATACCACAGACAGGTTTGTCGCAGTCTCCTCAGCCAAACAACGGCCAAATTATTTTTGGCAAAAGCTGCCATTGATTACTATTTTTGTAGTTGTCCAAGCAAGTATGAGACCTAGACAAGCATGTAGCAGTGATGTTGTTGAAAACATGTAAATTATTACTCCAAAATGAGGGTCACAGCGGATGTGGCTGATTAATACAGCTGGCCGCCTCAATCAGCATAACTTTAACATCGCAACAGTGATGTGAGAAAACACTGAAACCCTCAAGCCTCCTGTAAAGTGCAGACACTTAATATTTGCTAATATATTATTGTATCCTATGAATAGAAACATTTTCAGCTTCTTGTTTAAAGATCAGTTTAAACAGGGGCATCTATTAGCCTCCCGCCTCTGAGAATTTGTTCCCTTTTCCTACAAATTAATGTGATATGACATGAAGTAAGAAAACTATTAATGCTAATAATCAGTACTGTCCCTTTAATGTCACTGCTGTGGTAAAGTAGCTTTAAATTAATGGGTATGTCTTTTCATTCTGCAACGGTGGTTTGTGGTGCTCTGACTGCATGAAATTATAGATTTAATGCCCAAAAGTGTGATAAATTTAAAAAAATATATGTTTTATTCCTACATTTATCAATTTTGCAAAAAGTACCCCAAAACATTATGGTCAAATTATAACCCCATCCCTATCCCCAGGCCATAAAAACCGCTTTGGAAACTTAAAGAAGAAAGAGTCCAATGTATTGACCCTGCCTCTAAGCTCCAAGGACTGAGCTTAATGAGGCATTCTAAAGATGTGTTGGAGCAAGCCAGATTCATGGCGTCTCCACCTCAAAACCCACAGGAACACAGTGGCAGAGACAACAGGACACACTAAGGCCCAGAATTTATTACCTTCCAGATCTGAGTTGCACAAACTAAACAGTATACATGGTTAAATGCTGTGTCTGAACAGTGCACACTAAAATAAGCGAAGTGGACGGAAGCAAATTAAAATGTAGCCAGACTTGTGTTGAAGGAACCGAATCAATGTTTAATGCTTCTGTTGCAGGTCCATATGGCGATGTTGAAGGAATAAAATTACAAACTTAGCCCTCAGTTTTCAGAATCCAGTGTTTTCAGATCAATTTGGAATAAAGTTGCAGATCTGAAAAAGCAAAAACAGTCTTTACTCTTTCATTCTGACGCTTTCTCTTCAGCAGAAAAGAAAGCGCCTCCTGATGCCGTGCATCCAAATCCATATGATCCTGCTCAAGTGGAAAATCAATGTTTACAGGGTAAGCATGTGTTCCACCTCCAGCGCCGGGCGTCTAGCAGAAACACACATCTGTCTCTTTCCCTCTGTATTGTCTGAGCCTTTCTTCAACTCACGTCGTCATGTCTCAAAGTCCTTCTGACTTCATTTTCTGTGGCTCGGGTTCCCTCTCTGATGTCCACCGGTTCGCTGTGCCCGTGTCCCCTCCCCGTCGCAGGGTCACTGGATCAGCTTTCAGTCTGGCTCAGCGGCTGATCCCCACTTTGGTTACCTCGTCCTTCTCACCTCCTGATTACCCCACACCTCTTCACCTCTCCACACACTTACCCCTTAAGCATATGGCGGGTTGTGCGGCCTGAACTTGGAGAGCTGGTATCATCATGACCGGGGTCACGGGTCGGTAACGGCACAGTCGGCCACTGCCGGCTTGTTTGTTTCAAGGTAACAATGGCCTCAACTCCTGTGAGCCAAACGCAGGGCATGTAATATCTAAAGAGTTGTTTGTGTGGATGCATGAGTGCGCCGATGGGCTGAGTGTCAGCCGGTGACAGACGCTCATCATATTTAATCCTGAGGGGATTTTGTGGAAATGAAAAGCTGCTTTTCAATTTTATAATCCCGTAGACCTAATCTCTGCAGCCACGTTCCCCCCGTACAGTCCAATTAGTCCAACACGTCTGTCCGGATGAGTCCTATTCACCGCAAATCTCATTCCCCAAGCCGACTGCATCCAACGCCGACCTTCACGAAATGTTGCAGAAGCATGCAATGCACCAAAAAAAAAGCTGCTCTGTCAACTCACCTGTTTTCACTGCAGTCTTGGACTTGTTAGGGAGAGCGGGGGCATTGATTAGACTTGGACTCAATTAGTTGGAGTGTGTGTGTGGAAGTGGGTGTGTGTCTAGTTCGATTCAGCCTTTGTGGCACCGCGATCTAACCCACCCCTTCACACGCCCGCTGGGTCCAGAGAGAGAGAGAGGGGAGGGAAAGTGCACACTACAGTAAAAGAAGTGGCACTAGTGAAATCGCTGAGTTGATACATTCAGAGGTCAATGTGGCGCAGGGAAGACGCAATGTGAGGAGTGGCGAGGGGGTCTGGATATATGATCAGACATATGGTAAAGGAAGCGGGAGACTGACAGAGAGGACCGAAAGGTCAGGGTCAAAGAGACATGGAAAGTCATGGAAAAAGGCAAAGAGCTCAGTATGAATATGATACTATCAACTAAAACACAAATCATTACTTAAATATTCAAAAGCTTTTGCTGTGGTTGACTGATGTGGGAGCCATAAGGAGAATATTGAAGTTGTGCGTGTATTGCGTATGCGCAATAATACACCCAACGGAGAAGCAGGGCATTTTTCCCTATATTGACTGCAGTACCATGTGACTGCCATGATCATTAACGTGCCCTGATGCCAACGGGTATCCTGATGACCCACATCTCAGCAGTCCACTCTCGCTGTCTGGCTCCTGCCCAAATACAGACCTCTCTCACTTGCTCTTTCTCTATCTTATGCTGTTTCTCTGCCTCTCCCCACTTGGATGCAAGTGCTCTAACCTTCCTCTGTATGCTTTCAACATTAGAGCAACCGGCCTGCACCCTATTTTGTTAATGACACTGGAATCTTTTCAGACTAAAAGCTGGGAATAGATGTAGTTTTGATGTCAATTTACAAAAAAAAAAAATATTTTTTAAGGTGGAAAACTATCTACATGGCAGCAATGTGAGCATTAATTATCAACTATGAGGTACTTTTAGAAAAGGTTGGCTCTGACTTACAGGTTTTTTAAATTATTGAGCCAATTTAGGAGTTTGGACCTACTTAGAAAAGCTGCAGACATAACATTTTTGCTTATGTAGGAACATTTCTCCTCAGTCTGCAAGTTTCAGGTTAATGTAAAGCACATTTCCACATAAGTGTACTTCAAAAACCATCTTACAGTGCCTTGTAAAAGTTTTATAACCCTTGAACCTGATCCTTGTTTTTCCGTTTTCAACCACCAAATGTGAAGTCATTTTACTATGATTTCATGAGACAGACGATTAGAAAAAAAGTGCACAATTGGGATACCAAGGTTTTACATGGTTTTTACTTGAGACTGTTATCTGTATATTATTTTCAGTAGGAGTATATGTCTACCGGCTTTTCTAATCTAAAGATGAAAATGTTCCTCACAAACTTTTGATCTAAAGCATTCATTCTTTATCTGGCTGTGTTCTTACGGTAGTTGTTGAACTGGGAAGTGAACGTCTGGCCCAGTCTGTTGCAGCTTCTAGCAGGTTTTCTTCAAGGATTGCCCTTAATTTAGCTCCGTTCATCATCCCACCAATTATTGCCAGCTCCCATTTAGCTTCTGAAGAAAAGCATTGCCCCGACATGATACCGCCCTGACTGTTTCATGGTGTAGTGATGTGTAATATTAAGCTTCTGAAACATGTTTTTAGTATTTATGTGACTTCTGAAAACAGTTGGTTGTAGTAAATTTTATTTAAAGAGGGCTGAATACAAATGCATATCCCACTTTTTTTTAGATATGTAGTTACACTTTGAAATTTGAGCTTATAGCATTAAATCACAATAGCGATGTTTGAAGCAGTAGTTTGAAAAAATAGAAAAAAGAAAATAAAAAATGTGTAACCCAAAAGATTATTATTTTTTTAAAGTAGGACATAATCGTTAACTTCCCAGTGCTAGAAATCGCCAAAGTTGATACTAATAAACCTTCCTTTATTACAAAAGTTCTGTTTTTTCAGGTTAACAATTTCAAATAAAGGATACTTTAATTAAATGTGAACTGATTTGCATAAAATAACACAAAGTTAAATATATATATGTATATTGAGAGGTATCATATGTGTTTTCACCAGAATAAAAAGATCAAAATAAAAAGAGCTGAAGGTGTGAAGTGGTTGAGTTGACATTGAATGAACCACATTTATTAAACAGTAGGAGTCTTGGTGTGCTCAGTCTACCTTTCCACCCACTTCCCTTGTTCATTTTCAGATTTATTTATTCCCATTGATATGAATCTGCCTCCTCCCTCCTGCTCTCTCTCTCTTCAGTGAACAGCTAATATTTGAAAACATAACCAATGCCATTAAGCAAGATATCGTGTCATCTCATTGCCTCTCTGATGCAATCTTGCATTTTTTCCATGACGCTGTGTTTTCATAACTTGCCTTTTTCCCGTTTTTCTTCTTTTCCCGTTACCATTTCAAGTAACCTAGTTCATCTCCTGATGTGCTGACTTCAGATGAAGGCATTTTAATGCTTCCAACGACCCAGTAAAGTAGCTTTGAAACTTCCTCTAACTCTTGTTTTCCCCTGATCCACACTCCTCTCACCCCCTCCAAAACGTCTATAAATCTCTCCCACTCCTCATCTGACACCCTCCCAATTTCTGTTGGCATCCCGATTCTTTCATTTGGCACGTATGCATGTCACCTATTACTCCCTGGGTCTTTCTGTTACCCACACTCGTTTATATATAAATGCATATGAGTTTTTAAAATAAGCAATCCCTCAAGCTCTGAGATAGGAACCCAGAAACCTGCAAGTGTCTCTAAAGTGTGCGAATTAACCAATTCTGAAATGTAGGTGAGCAAGGTCACGCTTCAGTGCACAAGCTCTTTAACACACATGAATTGAGCTGTGGCTGAAACCCCTGGATTGTGATGATTCGAGTGGTAGAAGGGGAGGAACGGGGGGCGGGGGGGACCCTCACTTCACCGAGGGTAGTTAATTACCCCATGTGATCAATAATTCATTACACTGTCAGTTTGTGTGTCTGCGTGCCTCTCTATGTGTGCTGGCATGTTTTGAGAGCACGTAAAGCATGAGTGCCAAAACTCCCCCAGTAAGCAGTTTCTTTCCCAGGGAATGGCAGATTAAGAGGATTGACTCCGTAATGGATTAACCTCCGGAGTTTTGTGTGCGTATGCATATGTGCGTGCACAAGCGGCCGGCCCGCATGTGTGCGCGGTATGTTTGAGCAGGATCAGAGTACCCCCTGTATGAATTGATTAGCCTAAGAAGCTCTTCTCCTTCCCTTTTAATGACCACATCAGCATTCCCCCCACCCCCCATACCCCGCCAAAGCAAAAGCTGGATAAATGTAGAGCTGTCTGTCAAGGAAATGAGACGCCGCCCCTTTAAGTAGGGTTAGCTGTCGCTCAAATATCACTCTTGTGAAGACTCCCCATGGACAAGACAAACCCCCGCTGTGTCGGGATGTCTTCAGTGATAGATGGTTCCTGTGTCTGTGTGTTATTGCGTGTGGGCTGACTGACCGTCTCTGTGCACCGTTTATTTGTCAGCTTTTAACTGCAGTCTCCTGTGGCTTCCACCAAAGTCACTGCATCCATTATCTATGCAACTGATATTCATTATGGAACAAATGCATAGGCTAACTTGAAAAAGGCAACAGCTTGAAAAGGGACACAGAATCACAGAATGGCCAATTACTCTGTTGGGATAAGGTGCTTTCCTCCTCCTTTGAATGTCTTTGCTCTAACTTAGCTCATCAGGGGTTCATTTTAACAGTCTCACACATGAATGCACACAACTGTGCATGGATGCAGAAGTCCACATTCACATATCCCTGGGCTACATTGACTCATGTGCCCTGCAGTGGATCTTGCACAAAAAAACAAAACAAAACAAAACAAAACAAAACGGGGCTAATGTTTGACACAGAACACACACAAACTCTGACAGCAGCGTGTCGCTCAAAAGCCTAGGATGGTGACACCAACACATGCAGGCACACACTCTTTCTGACAGCTATTTTGTGGAGATAAAATGGTTTGTAGACATTAGTGATGGGGTGTGCAGGACGAGTGTCAGCAGACGTGGGAGGGAGAGAAGATGAAGCCATGATGGAAGCTGCAGAGTGGGTAAAGAGTCAGAAAGCGAGCCTGCTGAGAGTTTTAGGAGAGATGGACATTACCTCGAAAAATAATTTATGCCCCCTGAACTTTTTCACTTTTTGTGCAACTACCAAACTTCAATAGATTTAGGTTATCTTCTGATGGATCAACACAGAGTAGTACATAATTGTAAAATGATAAAACTTCTAACAAAAACAAAGTTTGAGTATTTTCTTTCTCTTATCTGTTAATCTGATAGCTCTATCAAATAAAATCTAGTGCCCAGCTGTGTGTGTGACTTAATTTCAGTTGAAATCCAGCTGTTCTGTAAAGGCCTCGGATGTTTGCTGGGAAGGTTTTATTGAGTAAACAGTCTCACGACTTCCAAAGAAACACAGCAGACGTGTCAGGGATAAAGTTGTAGAGCAGTTTGCAGCAGCACAGAAGGATAAATGATAAGTGTCCCAGTTACAGGACAAACTCCTAACAATGTTGCCACCATCACCCCAGAGCACCTCACTAGAACTTCATACAGATATCTGTTCAATCTATAGTTCAGAAACAAAAAATATGGCACAAAGGCAATCCTTTGACTGTGAGATACATCCAATTTATTGTTACATTTTGATTTTGCTCCAAAATGATCATATTAACAGATTAATTATCATAAAATTATAATATAAAAAATATTGTTTTCAATTATTAGTTACATAAATATTCTGTTCTGGAGGTATGGTGTTACATTTTCCATGACCAACCAGCTTTATGCCAACATAGATGTAAATTCATCTTGAACAAAAAACACACACACACACACACACACACTCAATAAAACATGGTGGTGGCAGGATCATGCTATGGGGATGCTTTTCATTACTAGGGCCAGAACAAGACATGGCTGTTCACCTAAAATAATAGGCTGGTCAAGAAAAGCAATATTTAGAGCAGAAGTCTAAGAGCCATAATTTTTTGGCTTACATCTACACAAAGTGTGGTAAAAGTATACCACACTTTTTATGACTTTATGTAAAAAAATATAAAATTGTTCCAGTTCACAATTATGCACTACTTTGTGTTAATGTATAGAATAAATTTCAATGATAAACATTATAATATGTGGTTGTAATGTACTGAACTGTAAAAAAAAATTATTTTCCAGGGCACTGCAAACTGAGGGAAGAGGCTCAAAGTGCGATTGGGAATCCACATCATCCCACTCCAGAGGTCCTACCTGTTTGCTGTACTTGTTTGCAGCCTGGCAGCTGTAATCTGAACACTGGTCCGATCCCAGGGACATGGCATCTGCGTTGCCACTTCCTCCGGTACTGCTGCTACTGGAGCCGGCACTCCCCACACACCCACCGCTGCCCACGAAGGTGTTGGAGGGAGGCAGCTCCTGGACCGCCTGGTGCTTCTTTCCCTCTGCCGGGGGCGAGTGAGGCTGGAGATTCACTGCAGGGAGAGGTGAGCTGGATTTGTAGTGCCTAGCCAGATCGGGGCTTGACTGGTGTCTTCTCCCACCGCCCATTCGAGGGCTGCCAGGATCACCATCCACAGCGCAGTAGCGGGCTGCTAGGCGCTCACTAGCACTGCTCAGTTCCTCCTCATCATCATCGTTGACGTGACGACGCAGGCCGTTGACTGTGACGATGCCGCTGTATAGAGATCTGTCCGATTTCCCTCCACCTCCAGCTGTGCCTCCGCCGCCTCCGCCACGTTTATCTCGCCGCGGTTTGCGACCACGGTCGGATCCACTGCCTCGGCTGACTTGCGGTTGAGCCCCCGTCGGACTGAAGAAGTCTTCCTCTGGCTCCTTCTTTCCAGCCTCGTAGCCATTCTTGCCCTGCGTGCCACACTGCCTGGCTGTGACCACAAGAAGAATCACCAAGATAACTGCCGCTGCTCCCGCTAGGACCCCAATGGCAACGCTGAGGCGCTGTTTTCCCAATGTACGTTCACTGTCTGGGTCCCCGGCAATGTCTAAAGACAGTGGGGCCATCAGGCTACGGGCCACCTTGGAACAGAAAGAAAAATAAGATAAACAAGATTAAACAAACTGCATATTAATAAAAGCAAAAGAAAAGAAAATCCCAGAATATCGTTCTGAAGAGCTGGCACAGTTGGTGTGAGCCACAGAGATACATCAAACAGCATCTTCATCGTAATTAAACTTATCATTCTGTTTAGTGTGGGAGCTTCTCAGTTATTCCCAGAAACATAGAGTGTCACTAAATATGTAATTGCTCTTGCCTTCGAATTGCAGCATTTCAGGTTGCTCCTGTAATTCTGCAAATTTATCATATCACATCCACAGCAAGTATGAGGAATGTATTGGATTAGACCGCATTAAATCATATTTGAGAAAAATCAGAGGAAACTTTAGATCCTGAGGTCGGGAGCAGCTAGAGAAGCTAAATAAGCAAAAACAGTCAATAACTGTGAAAATGAAGGCAAGAGGCAGACTATGACTTCATCCTGAGGCACAAACACATCTACTGTCTCATCAATAAACAATATCCCTTTTGTAAGCGATAGTGTAGGCGTGGATTGGTTAAGGATTTGTTTTCACAATTTTTGCATCGAGAATTCAATGGATGGAGTAAAAGGAGGATGTTTAAAACATGTAATGCTCTATGTAATGATTTTTAAGCTCTTTTCTCTTTGGGCCTTCTCAGGGTCTTCAGTTTGCTTTGTAAGCTAACAGCTTTTTTGTTGTAAATCCATTTCAATATCTATAACAAGAACATATTCAGTGTGTTTGTTTGAGATAGCACACACACACACACACACACACACACGCACACACACACACACACACACACGCACACGCGCACATACACACACACACTTCTGATGGGTACATTGTAGTGATTCCATTCATTTTAGTAACATGACTGTTTGACTTGTCTAACTTATTAGCCATTATCAGAATATATTCCACTGTGAACGGTTTTTTCTTCTGTTTTTGCTTTTTTGTCAAACTAAAATGATCACCAATTTTTTTTTAAATCAGATAAAGATAAGCTGAGTGAACACAAAAAATTGTTTTTAAACAATTCTTTAATTTCTGATAGGGAAAAAAAGAAAGTTATCCAAAACTAACCTGGTTCAATTCACCCATCTTAATTCTGCACCCAACCAGAAAATCCCAAACAACATGTAGACATCTGTTTGTGACCATAAGCTCTAGAATATTTGGGCTACGCCATAAAATACACAAGCATGTCAATTAATGAAAAGGTAGAAATAAAAAATAATCATAAAAATATGAATTAAATTATTACATTAATAAATAAAATGGTGCTAACCTTAAACCGATCATTCATGCTTCTAAACTCTCCAATGTAGCCGAAGTAAAAACAATTCTACAAAGAAGAGAGGGTCAACATTTCTGCACAAGCAATGTGAGGAACTCGTTGAAAGTTTTCACAAATTCTTTAAGGCAGCTGATATTGGTGGCACGATTAGTTATAATATTTATGGATCTTTTACTTTTTGACAGATGACCAAATTGGTTTATATACCGTTTTTCTCTTAACAAATTTAAATTATTTTAAAAGTGCTTTTGTTTTTGCTACCATTACCTTTTTGAGATCACACTTACTCTGATGTTTTGATATTTTAAAGTTGGGGTGCCCAAGTCCAGTCCTCGAGAGCTTCTATCTGCCAACATTCAGACATTCAGATGCATCTCTGCTCCAACTCATCAGAATCAAATGGCTTGATTTCCTCATCACCATGTCATTCAGTTCTGCAGAGGCCTGGTAACAAGCTATTCATTTGATTTCACTGTGTTGGAAAAAGAATGCACCTGTGAGTTGCAGGATAGGAGCTTTTGTGGGCTGCCGGACTGGACTTGGGCACCCCTGCTTTAAACGTAACAAAAAAGAGGAAAAACAGAAGAAAGATGAAAGGGAGGCTAATACATTGTCAAGCAAAGTAGCTGCTCCTTTTCTAAGCTTCAACTCAGACCTCGCACCAGTATTAACCAATAACCCACAACCCTAAAACTACATTTGAGACAGCACCAGAAAAGACCTATTGGTCCTCGGTCCAAAAGACATTCACCTTGAATTTCCTCTATTCAAGGTGAATGTCTTTTGTTTTCCAACCCCGTAGGCTGTGTAAAATGCTTTAAAAGAAAAACCAACCTAAAAGGCATAAAAGACGCAAAAAAAAATCAAAAACCAAACATAAGACAGAAAAAAGAATGTAAAAGGCTGTTAAAATAACAAAGACTGCTAGTGGGGTAAAAGGACATAAAAATACAAATACAACCATTTGGGTCAATGTGTGCTAAAAGTCAATAAAAAAATATGTAGTCAAAAGGAATTTAAATTGCTCCAGAGTTTGTGGGTTATACTAAAACAAAAATGCACTCATTACATAGTATTGTGAGTTCCTTGATAAAACAAACATTCAGAAGATTAAAAAAGTTGCGGAAATCATTATGCAGATACAAACACAAAAATACAGACTTTAATATCGATGTCCTTTCATTTGAGCAACACTATTTTTGATTATCCAGAACATAACCAAACCCCACTCCTGCAGAAAATAACAAACCATATCTTTTGCCTTAACCTAATCCAGACATTAACCCTAAAAATGATGGTAAACTCGATAAGAACAGCGCTTTGATCATTATGGTTTTAAGAAGATAGGCCAATGAAAAGTCCTTAAGTCAAAAATAAAAGAATATGCTCACAAAGACAAGCTTGTACATTTGTAAAAGGATCATTAAAACAATGTTGGTTATGCTGAAATACAAACACACTCATTAAACACTATTGTGTGCTTCTCAACAGGAGAAATCAAGGCTGTACAGTTTTATTTCAGAAGATAACGTGTGAAAAATGTGTTCGTAGGAGTCATTATGTACATATACCCAAACACGAACTCAGACAGCGATGCCTGTGCATGGTCTATATAAATACACACCAAGTGTAAGCTGTCCGTTAGCGAGACGACTCATTCCGCAGCCTGCACCTTGTCGGGGAGCTCAAACGACAAAGACTTTGGCCCGGATAGGTGAGGAATGACAGACTCTTATAATCCCTGCTGCAAATAAGACTGGTGGTAATAAGGCTTGCGGGAACATACAGGAGAGTGACTGAGGCATCGTGCTTTGAAGTGGCCAAGTAAAATAACTTCTGCACAAGCTGCAGTATTAGTAATACAGCAGAGAATTTGCTTATATGCCTGCGCTGTGGAACTGGCTTATTAGATTATCTGAGACAAACACAGAGGAGCTACATTATTGCCCTCTCTTCCTCTTGTTCCCCCCCGAGCTAAGAGTGACACTGTGTTACGTTCATTGTTCCAGCCCCATCCATCTGTGAGTTAAGTTAAATTGTTAGTGAGTTGTGTTTGTTTTAGTCCATTGTTCTGCTTCCACTGCAGAGGTGCTTCTCTGCCAAGCTCTGCTCCTCCCATCACAACCCCTCTGCTCCTCGTGGTGCCTGCAGTATTCCTATCCATTCTCATTCTGCTGGGTATGCGTCGCTTTATTTATTTATTTTTTTTCCGCACACACACTATGTGACAGTTCAGAGCAAGTTGAGTGTGCAGACATAAATAAAGCATAACCAGTGTTGGAGGGTACATGCGTGTGAGTAAACTCCTGCATGTGTGACAGTGTGCAAAAAATGAAGTCCAACATCAACTGCCAAGTTCAGACAACTTCTATGTGTCTATAGGTGCAGCCTTGGAACCATATGTTTCCAAGGGCTTCTGATGCGTTCTGAAATCCCAGTGGATTCTTTGATTCTGCTGTGTGTGCTTTCTTGTCGCTGGACTTAGCATGGCTGTCTCTCTGCTCCACTCTCCAAGGACTAGGTCATTGATATGTTACCACAGATGCTGGAAGTATGACTGATGCAGTGTTTCTCTCTCTTTCAAACAACAAAGAGCAGTTGTTTGAATGCAACACAGGAGGAGTTAATCAAACACGTAGAAAAAAGCTTATGACAGAGACTCTAATCCAAGAACAAATACACTGATTTTCTACACATTTCTATGTCAAAATTCTGTATGTTCGGAGACTCCATATTCCGCCATTCCCAGTTCATTTTTGCCAATATTTGTATAAAGGATAAATACAAAAGTTCAAAAGTGAATATACCTCATATTTCCTCAGAGGGCATGGTTTTGATGGATGGATGGATGGATGGATGGATGGATGGATGGATGGATGGATGGATGGATGGATGGATGGATGGATGGATGAGTGCAAAATTCGATGAGTGGATTTAGATTATGAAGCAGGAAACAAAAAGTGGAGATACTGATACGATCCCCAACTCTGTTTTCTCTACCATGCTTATCCAGACATGTAAACTTGTAAATGAAATTTCAGACTTATCCAAATTGCACAGGATCCCTGAATACAAATAGAAAAGCACCAATCACCTTAGCCATGCAGCCCGGCTCTGATAGGCAGAGTTCCTCAAAGGTATTCAAATGACAACAATGACACACAAGGTCCAGAATGTCAATTTCCACTTTCTCGAGCTCAAAGCCTTCAGCATAATATTACAGATAATTACCAAACATGTGGTTCACCCAGTACGGTTAGATAGAAAAGAGCAGAGTAATTTTCTGCTGCCGTGGTGCGGCGGTAGCAGCCGTTTTCGTTCCCTAATTGCATCTGGCATCCGTCCACCACCCAGTTTGACTTCATTATGAGATGGAGGTATTCTGTCTTAAATGACTTCTACTCAATTACGCCACAAAGTTCCTCCCTACAATCAAACTAAACTGTGCATGTTGTACTCAATGGCGGCTTTCAGACCAGCTTAGCCATATTACACCCTATTGTTTGATTTAATAGCCGCAGCCATTTAGGCACGCTGCAGATAATTCTACCTCTTACTAAGTATTCTCTTCTAATCCTCACATCCTTGATTTTTCTTTTTTCTACTTTTCAGTGTCACACGCATGAGGTGCTCTTCCTAATAACCAGTGTGATGAAATGTTACAACTGCTATCTGTACTAACTTGCTTCTTTTTCTTTGAAAGAATCTGAAAGGCTCTCACTGAAAGACTCTTAAGTGAAACGTAGCCTCATTCAAAATAAGGATCATAGTTCCTCATAAATCTCAGAAAGCGGTTTTAGCTGTTTCGCTTTGTGACAGTTGGCAAACCCTACAAGGTGTAAGAAGCAAACAGATTTTTACTGAATGAGTGAGTTCCTGGAGATTGTAGTCTTTGCTGCCTTTGGGAGAACCTCAGGGCATAAAATAAGTCAACCAGCAACTTCCAACATGTGTCCACATTCTATGCTACAAACATTTTAATTGATTTTTTCTTGTGAGTTCTTAAAGGGACAGTATGATATATATATA
>NW_006799982.1:2628801-2681825 GCF_000485575.1 Poecilia formosa | reverse complement strand
TCAACACTTTAACAATGTTTTTACCAAGAAGAAGAAGCCCAGGATGAACTCAGCAGATGTGCAGATCCACCAGGTATTTGCAAGTTGTTGCTGGATAGTCTGAAGGAACTGAGTGAGGAAGTTGCAGGGGGGGGTGCACTGTGAGGCGGAAGCTTGGAAGATTAGAAGCTGCAGCTCTCGGGAGGAGCTTTGTCAAAGGTGTTGCTCACTTCCACTAAGTGTTTTGCGGAGCTTAATGGGTGCCACAGAGGATCAAAGGATTTCTCAAGTAGGCATGAAAAAAAAAAAATAAAAAAATCAACACTAGGTATTGTTTTTGATGGGAATAATACTGTAACATGACGTGAGGCTCAAAAAGAGGATTTTACATAATACTGTCTCTTTAAATAAAATGACTCTTTGACCGGATTTCCAAAACTAATGAGAGCTTCGTCTAGCGTCTTTGTCTTGTGGCAAACTACCTGTGGTACTTTGATGCCTTTCTTTCAGCAACTGTGTTGTTGTCGTCACTCTTCTATTAAGGTCAGATTTGTGGAGTGCAGAACTAATAACTGCTCTGCCACAAGTCCTTTAGTAACTAACGGCTTCTTGGTTATCTCTCAGAAAAATGCTCTCCTCCAGTTGCGGTGGGAAGCCATGTTCTGGAAGGGTCGTACCTGTGCAACACCTTTTCTATATTAAGCTGATGAATTGAATGATACTCCATAAAAATAATCAAAGATGGGAATGCTGCTTAATAACCGAACCCTGCATTAAACCTCCACAACTTTATCCCGGTCGGTCGGCTGTGTTTTGTGGTCGCGCTCCCTACAAACCTCTAAGCCCTTCCTGGAACAGCTGGATTTATGCTGGGATTAATACACAGACAGGTCGACTTCTGTGGGAAGTTGGAAGCACTTAATTATATCTCAGGTTATCAGATTACAGAGGCTAAATACAAAGGTGTGCCACCCTTTTTAGACTCTTAGTAATAATTAAAAAAACAAAACTAAGTATTATCAGTGAGAATGCATCCAATGCATTCTCACTGGTTCTGCTCACATTTTTCGGTCATTAACTACTTCTGCTATCTTCAACTAATTGTGCTAATTCATATATCAAAACGTTCTGCTTCTTCTGGAGATTTCTGCTATGATTTTTGCTAAAATTCACTATTGTACTTTTTTGAAATAATTGCCCTTTTGTGCAAATATTTGCCCCACTGAAATACAAGGTGGGATTCTCACCACCTTGTATAGTAACTGATGATTTTTGAACTTTCCATGCTTTTTGACAAACAAAATGATGATGTTCATACACATTCCACTGTACAAGAATTATTTATGCATTAAAATGTAGCCATGTATGTTTACTTTAAGGAACTATTACTATCATTGCTACAAGTCTTAATGTTTTCTGTCAAACTCTACTGGAGTACAGCCATGTCACACCTTCTCCTATTCTTTCAATGTATTTCTGTCTTGTGCTCTGTTACTATCTGTGTGTCAGCATTCTGCTTGTCTACCTTTCTGTATATGCCTTCTGCTTTTACTGGTTTTACTGTCTTCCAAGGTCTTCTGCAAACTTTAACCAATTTTAGCAATTCATATATCTAAATATTCTGCTTTTTGTGGTAATCTGTGCTTTTTTGTTGTGTTTTCTTTTCAAATATTTCAGGTTTTATACTAATTCCTGCTTCTGCTAATTTATGCTTTTTGCAAAGTTTCACCTTTCTAGTTCTTAAACTAGTTCAGGTTTTATACTTATTTCTGCATCTGCTAATTCATGCAATTTTTTGCTATATTTTACTTTCTCAACTCTTTCAACTATTTCATGTTTTATACTAATTTGTGCTTCTGCTAATTTATGCTTTTTGCTATGTTTCACTACTCACTTATTTCAGTTTGCATACTAATTTATGCTTCTGCTAATCTATGAAATTTATTTTGCTATGTTTTACTTTTAAAATTTTCTAATATTTCAGGTTGAATTCAAAATAATGCTTCTGCTAATTCATGCTATGTCTTTGGCTGAATTTCACTCTTTAGCAAAAGACTTCTACCATGTATGACTGTAGCTTTATTCTGCTTTTTTCCCTATTTCTTATGCTTTGTTCTGCTTTGTTCTGCTTTGTTCTGCTGTGTTTTGCGTTCTCTGCAGCAATCATTCTGCAAATATGCATTCTTACGGCTGTTTCGCTAGGAACAGCAATTTTTTTCTAGTTTTACTTCCTCTTCAATAATGTTCTACTTTGTGGTGGCCACATAAACCCTTCTCCCCCCCCCACAAATTACATTGAAATGTAGCTTCCTCATAAATGTCTCCAAGCTACTACAGAGTTAAAGTCAGGTCTTTGCATGCACATACCTGGCAAATGAAGACCTTGTATACTTGTAGGAAATACGAGCAAAATGTGTTCAAAACCGAGTCTTAAGTGCAACTCAAAACCACAAGTGTTTTGTTTCAGAACAAACAAAGGAACTACAAGGCCATTGAGACAATTTAATTATAAGTCAATACAAATTACCTGTTTTTCACACCAGAGATTAAGCTTTAGTAATTATAACCTGCCAGCATTTATAGCTTAATTGAACATTTTTAAACCATAATTGGAGGCAGATTCAATTAATGCGAGAGCGGAGCAGAAGGAAAGATTTAAACCGGCAAGGCATAGGCTGAATTGGAACACATAATGTTCTAGTTATTTCTAGTATCTCAGTAATGTCTCTGAGTCTTGTCAATTACCTCTGCAGATGGGGTGGCTCTTTCAATTCAGTTCTAATTCTATGTTAAAGTCTTCTGTTCAAGGAGACCACACAGACTCATGCAATAATGATGGAAAATACTTTTAGAGATCCCTTTTCCATTTTAGTAAAAAATTAGTTTTGCTAAACAAATATTGACCCTGCTGTGCTCAGAACTGGATCTAACACGCTACTGACCTCAAAACCTAATCAATAAGCAGGAATATAGAGAAGAGACATTTCTTTAGCTTGAACTTCTATTCAAATGTTGAAACATACTTGAGCATGCTCTATTACAAGTCCAAACCGGGGCAGACTCATCTCCCTCCCTCTTGCTTCTCCTAAAGACTTAACCCTAATGCTCTCTCACGCTCCCTCTTGCTCTGACACATGCATATACACACAACCACACCTAAAGCTCTCAGCTCTGAGCTCAATGTACCATAAAAAAGAACCACTTCAGTCATAACAGTTATTTTAACCACAAAGCCATTACAATAATACATACCGGACAAAGAACAAGCTCCAGGAACAATCTAAACTACAAAGCAGATTGCCAGAAGAAAAAGTGTTTTCAATCTTGAACAAATATACACAGAATCATGTGCCCAGTTTTTGTTGAAAACCACAACACTGTGTAGGCTGCGAGATGTAACGTTACCATGTAAATAATGTTACCAAATAAATAATTTGCACAGGAACTATCATCACCACCCTTCAGCAGTATACAAATAAATATGACAGAGAAACCTCCAATAATTCCTGAATATTACAAGTTGTTTAAAGCTTGTATGTATGGGTAAGTATTTAGAAATCTGTTTGCAATAACATATACTGAAGCATAAAAATTACCTGTGCATCCACCAGGGTGGCATTTGCCAAGCTCTCATTGATGAAGACGTGAACCAGTGCGGTGGCACAAAGCGAAGGGATGCCACTGTCGTTGACTCGTACAACCAGGCGATGAAGACCTTTGTGGCGCCGCTCCAGAGGCTCTGCTAGAGTGATAACTCCATTGGTGTGGCCAATCTCAAATAGTCTGAATGGATTTCCCCCCACTAATGCATAGCGAAGGTCAGCGTTTGGTCCAGTGTCTGAGTCTATGGCCGTTACAGTCCTGACAATGGTGCGAGCACTGCTGGCAGGTGGTAGGAGGGTGTAGGACTCATTGGCGGGAGACGTAATCGAAGGCGCATTGTCATTTTCATCTGTCACAAAAAGCGAGACTGTGGCAGTGGCAGTTTTGCGGGGTTCCCCTCCATCCACAGCCCGAACACGGAAGGTGTATGTGGAAAGCTTTTCACGATCAAAGGATGCAGCAGAAAATATTGTTCCGGTGTTGTTCTCAATGGAGAATAACTCTTCTCGCTCATTCCTGCTATTTTCTCCCTCCGCCTTGTCCCCCGTCTTTCCATCTGCCCCGTCTACCTCTACGAACAGGCTGAGCTCCGCGTTCTCACCTTCGTCTGCATCGGTCACTGTAACCATGCCGACTGGACTGTTGGCGAGCAGGTTCTCCTTTACATAGAACGTGAAGATTTCTTGAACAAACTTTGGTGCGTTGTCATTGCGATCAGTCACTTGGACAACAACGGTTGCAGAGCCTTGCAGAGAGGGCGTTCCTTTGTCCTTTGCAATTACTCGCAACTCATACCTCTCTCTTTGCTCACGGTCAAGAATCCCTGTAGCTCGGATATCTCCATTATCTACATCTATGTAAAAAGGTCCGTTAGAGGCAGGATCCAAGGAATATGCAATTTCAGCATTTTTTCCACTGTCTGCATCTGTGGCTACTACAGTGACCACCCTTTCACCAGGTCCATTGTTCTCAGCAAAGTGGACCTCCACATTGCTCTGGGCAAAGACTGGAGCGTGATCATTGATGTCTACCACCCGCACCATCAAGGAACTGTTACTGGATAGACTGGGGCTGCCAGAATCTACTGCCACAATGGTTACACTGTACTCTTTTGTGGCCTCATAGTCCAGCAAGGCTGAAGTATGTAAGAAATATTTTTTCTTGTTTCTGTGGAAACAGATGAAAGAAAAGATATCATCAGTACAGAAGCTGCTTTAAATGGAAACAATATCCGTTTTGTTCCTTAATGTGGTCAAACAAGGTCACTGCCATTCATCATTTGGTTGTTCTTTTGATGTTAAGTGTTTTCTTATTGTGTGTGACACATTATGAAGTAGTGAAATATTTGCTAAATTTGATTTAATTAAACTCAGGGTTATAATGTATTCAAACACGTCCAACTAATTTAAAAAAAAGCCTTCTGACATATTTGTTAGTAGATTTCTAACTGCTAGAATGTGATAATAATGTTTTGAATGGTGTTTTTGCTTGCTAATTGTCTACAAATGTTCATAAATTAAGAAACTACAGTTAATTATTTTATTTAATCAAAAAAATATTGATTTAAGCAAATTATTTAATAATTTGTTTTGCTTTAGCATAAAATTATTTCAAAGACCAAGAATGATTGCTGTGATCTCCTGAGACATTCTTAGTAAAAAAAAAAAAAATCTGTGACTGTGACATTTTAACCAAATTACCCTATTGATTTTGATAGAACACTCACATGATCTGAGCTTTAATGATTTTCTTCAGTGAAGGAAAACCCCAGGACTGAAAATCACAAGTCTCATTCTACAGGTCTTACAGTGTTTGAGGGCAGTTATTAACCCAAAAGGGGCCGTGACTTCTCACCCTCACGCCTTTAGGCAATGTTCTCACAAATGACTGAGCTTTGACATTTGGAGTCTGTGAAGCAAAAGTGACATTAAAAAATGTAAATCCCTTCACCTCCATAGATATTTCTAACCAAAGTTTACAGACAGGATGACAGCCTAACCACTCTGTAGTATTAGCAGATGAGTGACATTGCTGTAATTCCCATGCAGTTCTTGAGGCACCTCTCTTTAAAAAACAGAGGGCAGGGTACAAGGGTGTAAAAATATTGCTTTCTCTGAGAGGAAATGGCAAAACTGGAGAACAGATATTGTTTAAAGTTTATATGTCAAACGCAATACTGTTCTTGTATGTATGTAAATTTCCACTTTTAAATTCATATAAGTTGCATACTTCTCTAGGAAAAGGTTGAGTCAGGATCTATTATCTGGTTATTGAATTTATAAGCAATAGTGAGAATGATGGTCAATTACATTACAGTAAACTAGATGTAGAACCAACTGCTCAGAGAAATTTGTACAAACTAGCGGTTGATCATTTTGGTAATAATATCAAATTATTATACCCTGTTTAAAACATTTGCTGGCAAATCCAATATGGTACTTCCACAATTACAATAAGTGTAATCTCTCATTTTTCATTAGAGTTTCTACATCCTTCCTTAATTTTAAACCAATCATTTTGAACTTTTTTGAAGCTTCATATCTCTCAAAAGGTATACATTTTCAGACACATGTACTTTGAGGTATCTCAGCATCTTCCTAGAAGATTTAATATCAGTTGCAGACTTATTGATTAAATGCAGTGAAGGAATTAATAACTGAAAGCCAGTGTGGGTTTTATAAATCTGTTTGCAACTATTCAACATACACAGATCAGCCATAGCCTCTGCTAAAAGTTAAAGCGTTATTGTGGCACCTGTAAGTGGCTGGGATAGATTAGGCCACGGGTGAGCTTTGTGTTCTCAAAATAGATGTGTTAGAAGCAGGAAAAATGAACAAGTGTAAGGATTTTTGCAAGCTTGACTAGAGCAAAATTGTGATCGCTAGACAACTGCATCAGCAACTTGCTCTGCATTGTACAATGTTGTGAACCAGCAAAAGGCTCATAAATGAATATTGGCCGATCAAGCACACAAGTTACTGTAGCTCAAATAGATAAATAAAGCAATGTAGGTACTGCAACAAAGGAGTCACGATATAAAGAGCATCACAATTTGTTTGGTCGGGTTGTCCGTCATGGACATAATGTTATGCTTGATTGATCCAGAGTGTTACTTTGAAGGGTTACCTTTAGTTTAGCTTACCTGTCAAAGGCTTCATCTGCAGGTGGGGGTGGGAGTAGTGTCTCGCCTGCTGGTTTCAGAGTGAATGGGACATCTCCTACCACAGTGCAGGTCACTGCCCCGTTCTCTCCCTGGTCTCGATCTGACACCTGAACCAGAGCGACAGGCGTGTCCACCAGAACGTTCTCTGGCACCAGCGCAGCCCCGTCCCGTACAAGGATCCGTCCGATCTTTCTGATCTCCACAACTGGAACATTGTCATTTTCATCCCGAACGGCCAAAACTACTGTGGTGCGATCGGTCCGTGGCGGCTGACCCCGGTCCCTGGCCATCACTGTGAACTTCAGCTGGGCCACCTCTTCCCTGTCAATCCTGTGAAGAACGCTCAACCAACCAGTTGCCTCATCCAGCCGCAGGAGCCGCCTGACATTTTCCGTAGCAGCTCCAAAGACGTACTCCACCTGCCCGTTTACCCCAATGTCCCAGTCAGAGGCTCTGACCTGGAGAACAGGCGTGCCTGGAGGAGCATTTTCAGTCATCTCAGCTTCATACGTGGACCTCTCAAATTGTGGACTGTTGTCATTCACATCAGTTATAGAAACCCGGAGCAGAGCTTGGGAGGAACGTGGTGGGTTCCCTCCATCTCGAACTTTGAGGACAAGCTCATATGAGTCCTTCTGCTCTCGATCCAATGTGCCCTTCACAATGAGCTGAGGCTGCTTCTCACCATCTGGTATGTCTGCTACTTGCAGCTCAAACACACTGCTCCTTGCTCCTCCTCCACTATCACCATTTCTGCCCCTGCGGTCTAGTCCATCCACTCTAGTAATGGGGTTTCCTCCTGCTGTGCGCCTCGTTGAACTTGACCCAGCTCCATTATCTTGGATAAGTTCATAGCGGTCAATGCCATTCTGCCCAAAGTCCCTGTCTGTGGCTGTGGGAAGCAGGTACAGAGTCCCAATGGGGCGATTCTCCTCGACTGAGAGCTGCAGGACAGGTGAGGGGAAGGAAGGCGTGTTGTCATTGATGTCTGTGATGACAACTCGACCTTCGAAGAGGTCTACCCAGCTCTGCAGCGGTCCTATGACTGACACCTCAAAGTCCAAGAAGCACTCATTCTCATCGAAGATCATCTGGCACTGTGGGAGCTTCTCTCGGTCTATGCGCTTTGGGCCTGTGGTCAGCTCACCTGTCACGTTGTCGATCTTGAAGAATTCTGCGCCACTCTCCAGGGCAAAGGTGACGTCTCCGCTGCCAGTGCCCGCCGTTAAACCCAGGTCGGCGGCCACGCTGCCTATCCTCACATCCGGCGGGCCCTCCTCCGCCACCCGGTACCGGAGAGCTGAGTCGGCAGCCGGTAGCTGAGTCAGCAGCTGCAGCAGCAACACCACAGAGTGCACTGCACCAAGGCTCGGCATGGCTCCTTTTTGCTTCCTTCCTCCTCACTCCCCAGCTGTGGGCTCCTCTCTTAGTTTATTGGTGTTTTGTGGTCTGGTGCAGCTTCACAGCGTGGGTGTCTGATTTATCCTTTCTTACCTTCTCTATCGCTCTCTGCGGACTGCCGCCTGGGGTCCGGGAAAAAGCTTCAGTGTAGTTCACTTCAGCAGATCCTTTCTTCCTTTTCTTTTTTTTTATTCTCTCCTCCTACACTCAGTAGTGGGTTTTCAACTTCTATAAAAACATTTCTGCATTCTTACTTCCTTCTTTAAGCCGTAAGGATGTAAAAAAAAGAAAGAAAAAAAGAAAAAAAAAGTCCATCATGCTTTCTATTAATCAACCTGTGATTAAATCCGCTTCACTCTTTACATTCTCCTTTAAGCCATGGGAGCTATCCTGAAGAGGCTCTTATCAATTTATAATGCCCATTTGGAAGTTCTTTTGATTCCAGTCACACTCGGGACAGAGGCTTTTCAGATAGAAACTGCAATGCAGCACCACTACACAAAAGAAGAGAGAAAAAAGAAGAAATGTTTTTGTTTTTTTGTTTTTTATAAAAGAAACACCAATCAGTTCGGGGTGAAAACAGACGTTCAAAAATTATCACAAAGCTTTGCTTGCGAAAAAAAAGATGCTTCTGCTGAGTCTTTTTTTCTCTCTCTCTCTTACCTTCTGAACCCTCCGCGTTTCCCGCAGTGGAGCAACGTGCCAAGCACTCAGATTCCTTTACGCAAGTTAGAAGAAGAGGACGAGAGCGAGTTTCTTCAAATCGCTTTCCCGCACCAAAATAAAAGAAAAAGAAAAACTGTTGTGTCCCCCTATTTTGGTGGGATTGCCCCGTTACTCGGCATATATTAGAGTATTCCGTCCTAGGGATGGATGGGTAGATGGAAGCAAACATGCAGCGGTGGTGGACCGAGAGCAGATGCGTATTTCTTCCAAGAGTCCCGCATTCTCTCACTCGCTCACTCCTCCTCCTCCAGCTCTTTTTTTCCCCTCCCTCTCACCTGCACTGCTCGGGACTGCTGCTGCCTCCGGTCTCCGGTGATGCTGCAGTCTCTCTCTCTCTCTCTCTCTCTCTCTCTCTCTTACACACACTCTCTCTCTCTCTTCTGCGCTACTGCAACATTTTCGCCGTAACTCGATCGCCGAGCTGTAACAGGAGAGGCAGCAGAGGCGGTGTTGGGTCGCTCTCTCTCTCTCTCTCTCTCTCTCTCTTTCTCTCTCTCCCCCTCTCTCATTCTGTGTGCATGGGTTCGTGTGTGTGCGTGTGTGTGTGTCGGTTACCGGGGACAGACCTCAGCCCCTCTCTCCTGTCATAGGAAGATTAAATGGCTTGCTGTCCCGGCCGCTGACAGCTCCTGGTGGGGAAATATCTTTATTCACATATTCATACACGGGGACAAAGAGCGACGGGGGAGAAAAAAGGAGTGATCTGGCTCTAAGACGAGTCAGTGCATGCAGGATTCAGGCAGGATTTCTGCTGGTGAAGCTCTTTTTTCGCCGGGGCAAGTGCAGAAAAGCTCCGTTGCTTCTTCTAAACAGGGGCGCTTCTAGAAAGTTTAAGAAGGGCTGGTCAAATGGGTCTCACTGAAACTCTTGAGGGTGCCGCCCAACCAAAAGCCACAATAAAGTTTTAGGAGAGTAGCAATCAGTGATTTATATACGTAGAGTTAACAGAATCTGAATAATAATAATGATTACAATAATAATGTTTTTTTTTTTTACAACAGACTGAAAAATATAGATTGTCTCCACTTTTAAATGCTACAAATAAAAGTTGTGCAAATTAATAAAGTGGTCAGCCCTTCCCCGATCTACCCTCTTAAATCATAATGACTTTTGGAGTTGAGCATCACTAAATATTCCCAGGTCTGATTAGTACTACATGCACACAATCAAAAATATCACTTAAACAGAACCTGTCTTGCAACATGAAGTAGATTAAAAGATCTCAAATGCACCACATGAACACCGCATATCCTCCTGGTGTTTTTAAATGCACCACCATGTTCTATAGGCTTTATAGAGCTATACTTGTTTTGTTTTTGTTTGTTTTCTTTTCCTGATCAGAAACGTGGAGATCAAGGGAAACACAGTTGCGTGCGCTTGCTCCTTTATAAATCCCCTCTGGCAACCCTTTTTTCTAATGTTGAAATGTTTCAGATGAGGAAAAATCGTTTCTTGTGTCTTTTCTATGTACATAGAAATAAAGCACATTTAATTTTTTACTTATTTTTTTGCTTAGCTTCAATAGCCATACTCTAGTTCTGTTGCTACAAACTTTAGGAATAAAAAACATGTCAAAATAGAACCTTATTCACATATAAAATAAAATAAATGTAAGCGCATTGCATCTACAGAGGCTCAGGAATAGATTAGTAAAGAAAAAAGGTTCACTTATATCTGTCTGCAAAGGACTGTAAAGACATTTCTAAGACTTTGGGACTTCAGTGAACCACACTGAGAGCCAATATCCACAAATCAAAAAAAAAAAAAAAATGGAGCAGTGAGGAATGTTCCACTGGAGTATGGAGTATGATGGAGATCTTGAAGCCCAGACCACAACTGGAGTCCACAAGTTTTTTTTTTTTTCTTGGTCTACTTTGCTTCCCAACCATTTCAAGACTGCCATCAACACCCTTTGCTCATGTATATTTTTCTTACAGCCTTTCTTCTTCCATTCAACTTCTTAATGTGCTTGTATTCATCTTCCTGTTGATAGCCAGCTTATGTTAACAGGAAGATGTATATGAAGGACCGTTTACGCAATATATGCACAAACAACAAAACAGCTCAAGGCTGACAAAAATTACCAAAAAAGATTGATTTTTGTGGTCCTTTATGAGGTTCAGATTACCCTTCTACAATTTCAATGTAGCAGCAATGATTTGTATTCAGACACCGTTCTGTTCTGTTGTTTCTTTGTGAGCAGCAGTATCCACCACCTCCTCCTACACACTGCTGAGTGGATGTTGTCCCTCGGCGGACCGACCTGCTCAGGAGGAGCGCAATGCAGCATCGGTCTGCTGCTATTGAACACTACCTGTGTTTCACGCTGGCGCTGCTAAGCCTCCCTCCCCCCACACCTACCATCCTGCATATCTAATTTTCAAGCTGTTCAGGCCGTATAGTGAGAAGCGCCAACCAAGGCGCCCAGCTTGAAAGCAGGGGGTTCCCCTCCAACATAATGGTATTGACGGAGAGAGTGCAGTGTGCGCCCAGTCATCAGTGAGCAGTTTGTGGCTGGCGGAGAATAAACAAGGACTGAAGGATGCAACACATTCTTGTGTTCCCCTCTCCCATTTTCTTTAAATATCCACAAGGTTAGCATGCTTCACATATAGTGTTGCTAACTCACGTCTTTTTTGCTATTTTTCACAAAATCTATGCCACATTAGTACTTTTGACATTAGAACGTTTAAACACATCATTTTCAAAGGTTGTGTCAATCATTCTAAGCAACGAGAAGCAACAATTTTGTCTTTTTCATATATGCATTTTAGTTTAGTGATTTTCTTGTAGGATTAAAATAATTATTTAAAGAAACCTTGTCCAACTAAACAGAGTATCACCACCGTTATGGTGCTGCTGAAAACTTATCTTTCTTAAGTCATCTAGGTTTTCCTGAGCTAATGTATTTGTGTGACTTGCAAAAATAGCCATACCACGTCATCCTTTAATGATTTTCTTGTGGTACAACACCAAACGTCAGAGTATGTCGTTGGCATTTTATGTGTACTAAGTTTTTGGGGAAAATCTGGGGAAACTCATACAGCAGTTTAGAAAAAAACATCACTCTGACAGTCAAACATGGCCGTAGTGTGAAGGTTTAGGCTGCTTTGCTACTTCAGTACTTAAATGAGTCGCTGTAGTTGATGGAAACATGACATCTGCTCTCTGCCAGAAAGCCCTGAATGACAATGTCCAGCTATTGATCTTAAGTTTGACCACACCTGGGTTGAGCAGCAGGACAATGATCCAAAGCACAACAGAAAGTCCGCTTTCAAAAGGGTCAAATAAAAATAAGAGATTTTAGTGTTTGAGTCAAAGTCTTGGTTTAAATAAAGTCTGATGGAGAAGCTGTGGCATCACCTAAACCCAGACACTCATACTTAAAAAATAAAAATAAAAAAACCCACTATGAATGACTAAAAAAAAAATAAAAATGTGCAAAAAGTGATTCAAAATTCTTCCAGAATAATTTTAAAAGCACCTTGTTAATAATCTCACAAACACACACATAACGATTGTTGCCATGCCAACCCTAACCATTAGGTTTGGGGCATTTAAGTTTTACAGGTTTGGGTAGCTTTTTTCCCTTAATGAATGAACTCATCACTTGAAAACTGCTCTTTGTGTGAAATCAGATTATCTACCTAAAATAGTTATTTTTTGTAACATAAATATGACTCAAAAAATGTAATGGTGCACATTTTAACATTGCACTTACAGAATTTTTGGGCAATATAAAAAATATGCAACAATTGTGAAATTTCCAGCTTACAACATAGCTGATACACGGACGTAGTGATGAAATGAGGTAGGAAGGCAGCCCTTTGGTTTAGGTTAGATCATTTCACTTTTACTTTAGTAAATTCAGGTTATTTAAGACACATTTGACCCAATAAAAAAATCATCTAATGAAAATCTGTTGGCCTGAGCAGGCTGTTATATCCAACCCATTAAGATATAATTGAGCATGAATCCCCTTTCATCAGCAAATGAACTGCAGTTTCAATTTGCATATTGAATTAAAAATGAAGTGTGCTGTGTGTGTGCGCGCACGGCATGCTCGTGAGAGCTCTAGTTAAAGACAGGATGTTCTTTGGAGATAGACAGCCTGTGCTGACCTCCTATTCTGCCTACAGGCATAATCTTCTATTTGTACTACCACAATAGCCGATCACAAACTTTTTATGTGGTATGATGTGCACAGGCAAACAAAGAGACTTGAAAAAATGCTGAACAAACATAGTTGTCCTGTTGAAAAACAGATGAAAAGGCTGGTTTAATAAAAAGCGACGAACCAATCAACCTATAGTTTTGAGAACTTTATAGTAATGACGCCACAAGAAATCACGATCATCCCCAATTTACGTACAAACCATCTTAATGCAAAAGTGTACTATTCTTTCAAAATGAATTTTATTCTTTTCCCTTCTGAAAACAAATTGGACAGCGCACAGGCAAAATTTGACTGCCATCTATTTGAGTTGGGTCAATTTTATGGTCTCAGCGTAAAATGCATGTTGAGAAAGACAAGACTGACTGCAGAGCATTTCTGACACATTTGAATGTCTGAGCAGTAATCTTGAGCACTGTCGTATTCAGAAAATGATAAATACAATGCAATATTTATATATTTAATTTTATTCATATTTTGTCCTGCTACAACCACAGATTGCACTTTGCTTTATGGGGATTATATGGGGGCATACTGAAACAAAGTATTTTACATAATTGTAAAATGAAAAACACATGACGCGTGGGTTTTATTTATTTATTTTACAAAACAGCAAAATCTGAAAAGTGTTGCATAAATAAGCATTCCCTGCTAGTCTATACTTTGTAAATTTAATTATCTGTTCTCTTTGTTGCAAGAAAAGCCGCAGCTCAGTCAGACTGGATCAAGCCTATTGATTTATTTTAAGGTAACACTGTAAGTTCTCTTCTACATTGAGTGATATTTTAAAAAAAATCTAAATGAATCAAGTTAAGTCATCAGCAGGAGAAATGTACAACTTCACAAGTTCTGTATCTTATACATAATCTACACATAATACCATTGAAGAAGGAGAAGAGAACAAGAAGGTTCTGTGTCCCATCATGTTTTGGTGCAAAAGGTTTAGGTCACTGACTGAACAACATCAAAAGACCTTTTGAGGTTGCTGGCTGAAACTGCCATGAGAATGTCATTATCCACCATAAAATATATCTGGTACTAAAATGTACTGGCCACTCAGAGAGGAAGAAGACATGACTCAAGCAAAATATAAAAAAAGAAAAATAAATGTGCAGATGCACTTAAATGAAAATTATTTTTTTTAGTAAGTTTTCAAGTGTAAGAACATGAAACATAGAAGTATTATAGTGGCAGCATCAGATGGTGTATGTGTCTTTCTGCCGATGAAACTGGTCCGTTTTTCAAAGTAGATGGCAGAAAAATAAACCTGTGTGGAAAAATCATAGCAACACCTAAAGACAGACAGGAAATTACAGTTTGGACAAGATCTTGTCTTCCAAAACGACAATGACTTTAGAATACGACCAAATTAGAGAGGCTTCAGGACAACATACTCCATGTTTTGGAGAACCCGTCAGAAAGCCCTAATCTAAATTCCACAACTGATTTGTGAACAAGGTTGAAAGATGTGTGTGGAAGCAAAGTAGTGGTTCTATCAGCATGAATGGATCTCACAATATTGCGAGAAGATTGTGGAAAAATATCTAATATGCTTGACCAAAGTTATACAGAAACAAATTGTTGCTCTTGATTTTATTTAGTTCAAAGTATGGGACAGAATACAAATTGACTTCACACATTTTAGAATTTTTTATATTTTTTTTTTGGACAAATTTGAAAATCATGCATAGCTTGTCCTTCATTTATCAATTAGGCACCAAGCTGTGTTGGTCACATAAAACCCAAATAAAATAATAATAAAACACAAATAATTCTTCAAGTCTCTCTGTTAGACTGTCAAAGCGTCCTACCATGTAATCTGACCATGAACTGTCCATGAATACTCAAGAGGTTTTGCAAAAATCCACCAAGGCGCAGATTTCTGTTTTGAAAAGGCAAAGCCAGACAGATGGCATGTTCTACATAGAACATAAGAGAACCCAATCCATGTGAGGTTGAATTTTTAGATATAATGAATGGCATGAAAATACAGGGTAAGCCATGAGAAAAGGCAAACAGTGAGTGCAACAGCAGTATCAGAATGGTGATAGATTAGCAGTGAGGCAGCTGGTGCAGACAGAGTAAACAGAGTGGGGTTAATCTGGGTAGTAAGCTGGCAGACGACACTGACTACCCTGCAGGGTAATCTGCTGACGGCTCAAGATATATGGAAAGCTAGATTAGCATATTGTTAGTTTCCCATTCATTTAATGAGGAAAAAGGAGCAAATACGCTCCAAACAATTTGAATGGCAAATGCCCTGCACTATAGTGCTTTATCAAGTCCAAGAAGTCCAAAGCACCGTACACTACAACCAGCCATTCACCCATTTATATGCACACGGTGGTAAGCTACATTGTAGCCATGGGTGCCTTGGGACAGAGTGCTTCAATCACCACAACCAGAAAATTGAATCAGGGTTCGAAACGGTGACCCCACCAGTCACAGGATGAATTGCTGCCATCCTTAAAAACAAAAATGTTTTTTTGGTCAACAAAAACAACAACAACAACAACAAAGATCTAGATAAGGAACAAATATCAGCTTTTAGGGGACTTTTAACTGGCAGAATGGCACTATAAGTGCTATAACAGTGTTTTGTTGACTCATTTTGATAGTTAGGTGCAGTGTAGGTACACTTCCCCTGCTATGCAAATTCTTGATTGATGCATTTTGGTTGGGCAATGATTGATCGGGTTTTTGGCTGTGTCACACTAAGGTTTGTTTGCTATCCACCTTCCAAAAAAGAAAGGCCAAAACGTTTTGTTTGGATGAACATAGCAAATAATGCTACAGGACAGTTCTTTACTTCTCATAGTTTGAGATATTTTCACTATTCTCTCATGTTTGAACAAATTACTTTAAGGTGTATCTCTCCCTGCTGTGAAAGCACAGACAAAATTTGAAAAATTCCACCAAAGTGGGCGTAGCCAAGAGACACAGAGGCTCAGAGAAATGTAGGAATGAGAAGAGATGGGCGGTGATCAGGACGAAAGGAGCACTGTTGCCAAATGGTCCACTCTCTAGTTATATTTAACAACTTTTAAGACCCTTCTAGTGACTTTTATTAAAAACAAAACAAAAAACAAACAAAAAAAAAACGAGTGACAAAGTTGTTTTTGGAGATTTTTATGACAGTACCGCCAGCAGCCCCACTGCAAACTTTCTCTGTTTTGAGCAAGCAGTGAGCGCTGCCCTGAACCTCACCCGCTTCCTAAGCACTGCACTCAGTCTGACACAGTCGTCCGTCCTACATTACACCAAAGCCAGTAGTCAAAGCAGGAGACCTATTTTATTCAGTGAATACAATGGAAATAAATCACACATTTGCCAAGCTGAGCAGCTCTATTGATCAATGTTCGCCACGTCCACACCCGTTATTTCAACTCCTGACTTGGGGCATGTGTCTGAGTGAGATAGTATTATACTCCAACGCAGGGCTGTGATGTTCACGTCACAGCCCTGAGTGAAACATAAAGATAGAACCCTAAATAACCTATTTAGACACTTTGTCAGCAAAAACAGCTGATCTAGGATTAGTTACACTTTAACTCGGAAGAATCCTTTAATAGATTCTTTACTTTGAAGTTTGCATGTTACAAGCATCATCTCGTATGTTATAGGGAGTTGTATGAAGAGGTAAATTGGAACATCACACAGTTGTAGGTTCCCCTGAAAAGGGGGAATGAGGTTTGTGTGTAACAGAAGCTTTGCACATTTTTTTTTATTGCTTACCAGGCTTTGATGTGTTGGGTGGTGGTGACCTTTTTTACTGCCAACCACAGCTGAAATAGAAAGTTCAGGAATACTCTTTTGAACACAGCCCAGGTGAAGAATGTGTTTTTTGATAGAATGGGAAAAAAAGAGAAAAAAAAAACACTAAAGGAATAACTGCTTTGGGTATACAAAAGACACAGGTTCACTATGTACAGTTACTCATTAAACCATATGAATAAAAAGACATTGGGCTTTTGCCAAAGAAAATAAAACACAGCTCTTTAATAAGAGAAAATGAAAATGAGAACACTGTGGCAAACGCTGAACACATATAGCAAGATAGAGGGTTGCAGAAAGTAGCTAGCCTGAGTAGGCATTGCTGTAGTGGAGTTTTTAACCTCTGTGGAGGGGATGCACTACCAGAGGAGCCACATAAACATAAATCACTTCTTGCAAAGTCAGACCTAGTCAGAAGGATTAATTTGGGCAGATTAAATCAAGACATGAGACAGAAGTATTATGGCCAAAAAAAAACAACAAAAAAACAATTTTCAAGGCAGAAGTGAAAGTATCGCGGTCAAATAATGATCCAGCTGACTCTGAACTAAGATGAAACATCACACTGCAAAGGACATTGTTAAGAGAAGAAACTAATTTCCAAGGGACACAATGGCTGGACAAAAAGGATTGCAAATGGGCAATCTCTGGGTGATAAATCCAGCATGGTGGTGCAGTTGTTTGCACTTTTTCCTAGCAGCAAAACAGCCTTGACCTCAAATCCTGGCCTGGGGGTTATTCATACATGGCATTTTTGGTACCGCCCATAGTCCAAACCCATGCACATTAGGTTAATTATTCTCTCTAAATCACCTCTCCCTCAGAGAGGGGGTAATGGGGTCTGCTTGTCCTGTCTGTCTCTGTGTTGTCCTATCATAGACAAGCAACCTGTCAAAAGTCTATCTTTTGTCCAGTGACTGCAGGAGACAGGTCCCAGCCCACCAGTGACCCTGAACGAACGAGTCCATTTAAACAATGGATGGACTGATAGATGATCAACCCATCTCTGTGGTGGTTATAGGCATTACCTGCAGGGTATGTTATTTGATGTGAGTGCTATTGGCTTTACTAATGACATTTGGTGTTCGGAGGTTTGCCCGGTGTCACTGTTTAGCCTTTTGATCACAGAAAAAAATCAAAATTGGCCTTTGCTGCTTTTGTAACTATAATTCTATCGACTATATGCTTCCAACCAAATGAAAAGCTAAACATATGGGCATGCCATTTTGTCACGGTAATGTACGAATCGCAGAAAAAGAAGTAATGCATAACATAACATAGAGATAACAAATACTGGTTGTTTTGAACATACACTTTATTTTATCATTATTGAGGGAATCCTCTTAAAGCATTGTGGAAAACAGTGACCCGTAAGGAAATTAATTTGATTTATCAAGCACTTCCAAATTCTCAAGAGATACTGAGATTTACAGTCATATCTAATATATTAGAACATATATTCTGATTAAGCTTTTTTGTTAGACTAAAAGAACCTTTTGAAAACCTTCAAGCAAATGTTAAATATTCTTTTCATTGAGCCAACATTTGTGCTTTAGAAATAAAATGTTTATTGGTCTGATGTAACATTCCAAACTTAAATAATATGTTTTATTAATCTTAAGTCAGAAATACTCAATTAACATAGATAAAATATTTGAAAACATCAATCTATGAGTAAATAAAAAGCTAAAGCAAGCGGAGCAAAACCAAAAATGCTACAAAACCCCCCCCCATGCAAATAAAAAAAAACAAAAAACATGCAAACTCAAAAAAATCATGCAAACTCCTGAGAGACAGAAAGATCTCAGTCAGGATTTGCTGCTACTAGCAACCTCATGATGTCTAATTAAACTTTTGCTAACAATTAAATTTATATAACAGAATTAATTCTCAGCATTTTCCACTTAATTAGCTCTTAAGAGGGCATTTCAAATTCTAAACCATTTATTACTTGGGAGAAAAAATGTTGGCTTCCTAAAGCCTAACACACATATGCATGTGCATTTTTTTTCTTTTTTGTTGGTCTTTTAAAAATATTCCACCCTGAAAACATCCATCCATCCATCCATCCATCCATCCATCCATCCATCCATCCATCCATCCATCCATCCATCCATCCNCCATCCATCCATCCATCCATCCATCCATCCATCCATCCATCCATCCATCCATCCATCCCTTGATCAAAGCTCATCCTACTGTTAAGGAAGAGCTCAGACGTCATGCAGAGGAAATTAATTTTGAATCTCATTCTTTCGGTCACCACCCTGAGGTTGTGACCACGGATGAGAGGAGGAAACATATCGTAAATCGAAAGCTCAACATTTCAGCACAACAGACTGGTGCAGTACTTGCATCCCTGCAGACACTTTACCAGTCTGTCTATAGAGCTGCTGCTCCATTTTTTTTTTTGAAATACTCCTGTCAAAAATTAATTATATTCTGGGGGCTTAACTTTTCAAATGCTAACATGTTTACTAGACTCCACATTTTTTTATATATGAATGTCTTTCTCTCCAGTGTCATTTTGAAGAAAAAAAAATACAATCGAAATGTGAAAAGAAAGTCTGATTCCCAAAAGTTGATGTAGAAATGCCATTTAATTGATATTTCTGCATTAGAAATGAGTCAGTGTTTTCCAGCTAATTCTGTGAAAAATATTGACATGAATATTTTATTTATACTTTAGAAATATTTATTTAAATTTTATTTTGGAGATTATAAAACTGTATTTTCACATTAAAAAAGAAATGCTATACTATAAAACTTCTTCTATCTTAAATTAACCCATCACATTTACCCAACAAGAGTGACACACATTTATTTCAATAATGAGGCATACATGTAAGAAAACAGTAAATTATGGCATTTTGCAGAGGGAAAAGTAGTGGACAGGCATGCAACGTAAAAAAGTAATTGCCATCAGCCAAATGAAAATATTTTAAAAATAGCTTGATTTTATGCTTTTCAACAGGAGACCTATTGCCATTAGAAAAACAATGTTTTTTTTATTTTTTTTTAGCTGAGACATTTTAGCCAAATTTTAAAAAGTCAGATGATGACTCTAATGGCTTCACGTTCAAACACTTTGACAAAGCATTTGACTTCACCTGTTTGTAAGCTTGTAATCATCTGGAGTCAGAGAGGAGCCATGTCCTTCACTGTGTACAATACCCTGATATGGGGCATTCAGTAACCAATGCACTCATCTTTATGATGGCCATGAGAGGCAGAAGATTGGTAAAACTAAATGGGCCATAAGCCAGTCAAGATGGCAACCTCTCACAACAATGAGCACTGAGTCCATATTCTTTGGAGTTACTCAATGGCTACTCATGAGAGAGGCATGAGTACAAGGACTGAATCAATCCTGCGTGACCTTCATCCTCTTTGGCGCAGTGATGGAACCGATAAACCAAAACCTTTAGCGCTGACGCAGGACTCAAGCACCAGCCCTGCTAAGCATTCTCTGACTTACCGCATTGATCTCTGTAGTTTATATGAAAAACTGGTTTTGCACTGTATCCTAAACATGCAGTTTTTTTTAACCAATATCCGACCATGCATCTCAACTCATTATAATACATTATAATAAACTTCACACATTATTTGTATTTATATTTGAATTCCAGTTTTGAAACTTGTCACACCAGCGATAACATGGCTGATGACTGAACACAAAAGCAGAGTCTACAAATGCTTGGATGCCACAACACACACATGTTTGGAGGACAAGATTTACTACACATCACCCCTAAACACCATACTGTCTAATGTTTGGAGGTGGGAACATCATGGTGTGGTGCTGTTTTTCTGCATGTGGTACTGGCAAACTTCATATAATTGAAGGGAAGATAAATGAAAAAATGAATAGAGATATTTTTGAAAAAAATCTGCTGGCATCTACCTGAATAATGACGAAACAAGGGTGAATGTTTCAAGTTTAGTCTGCTATGCGGTTGCAGAGTTTCCCTATTAGAGACTCAACTTGAACAAAGCCTCTATGGTAGGAGCTACAAATTAAGGTAATGGCCATATCTTTAATGGCAACCATAAAAGACATGGAGCTCTAGATACATTTTCGAAATATTAGTGGAATGATGTGAAAAACCAGTTAGCAACTGGTTAGAAGGTATTCATTGCTGCAATGCCAGTGAATCATTTTTATTGAATATTGAAAAGGGTATAAGCAAATTTTGACATGCCATTTTTAATTAAATACAAAAAAGCACCAACTGAATTCATTGAAAATGGATCCTTGTGTTTCATTTTTAATTATCTTTGAAAGATGCCTGCCTCACATCCTGACAGAAGCAGCTTTTTAGTTGAAAGAAAATAACTAAATATAATGTGCAAGAGGTATAAATAATTTTTTGGGGGCTAATCTGTTCATTACTGAAAACCCACAATTAATATTGTTCATGCCGGTAAGTGTGTGTAAAATTCTGACCAGCACTGTTCATGTAGTGAAACCAGTCTTGCAATTTCTTCCTTCTTATAAAGACTGTAATAGAGTTTGGCATTCTACTGTTGTGTTTTAATGACACTGCGACCCCGATTAGTCACTTCAAAGTCAATGGCAAGCCCTGAATTGGCTTGGGCAGTGAAAGAACAAAGATTTGAAGCAATGTGTAGAGAAGTACAGGCTTGTGTCTTGTCTGCTTTGCCACAACAAAGGAAAGCTTTTAACAGGCCCAGATAACAAGGTTTAGGAATTGGGACTGAAGTTAGCACTAGCTGCCACTATAATCAGTATTAGTAGTGTGTTTGCGCTTCAGTTCCACTGTGAGTTTCGTGTTGGGTTTCACAGCCACCCTGCTAAAGCTAAATTGCCTCCTATCTGGAGTTTGATGACACCAGCTGTAGTGCTAACACTTAGTGAGCGCCTTCACCTTTCTTGACATTTCCCTGTGCACTTCTTCGACCGGTTGCCAAAGTAACTCGCCTCTGTAAGCAGCAAGAGACTCTGAGCTGTAGAGACCCACGTGTTTGAGTAACTGGTTTAATAGTCTGGCCACCAAAGGTGTTCTTCATATTTTTATCATAGAGAATCAAGACCATATTTTGAGCTGAATTTTTACCTCTTAGTTATCCTGTCAAAAAACTTCCAAGTACTTAAAATCGAATCAGGTTCTTCACAATATCCAGAAAATTTGTAAGTATTTAATAAGCTTTCGTCTACAGAGCTCAATCTCCTGTACCATTCTTTGCAGTGTGATATCCACTTGTTTTTAACAGTACAAAGGATTCTGATGCATTTGACAGAATAAGAGTTAAAATTGCATCCCAAATATTGAAACCAACTGATCCCATTGATATGAGACTTTATTTATTTTATTGGTGAGAAACGTAGCACAGTTCCATTAGATGCTTGATATTGTTTCTACCTTAAAAAGAAGTACGAAACAAATGATAAACTTGCTATTAATAACCCTTTTATAATATATTCAGGAATTATCTTTACAATGCGCTAACATTCCCTCATTTAATTTCATTGGATTTTTACCAAAGAATTGGTGTTTATGGTGGTATGAATAAGGCTTTTTCCCTCCCTATAAATTTATTCTGTTTTTGCTTTTTTCTAATCACACTTTATGTTTCAGATTTTCAGACAGTCTTGGCCCAATGTGACAACATAATGTCCCCCAAATTCGAAAAACTGGCTATGCTACTCTTGGCAGCCATATTTGCCAACGAGCATTTGGAAAAACTAACATGAAGCCATCTATATTACTAATGAGTATTGCTGGTTCACTGTTCTTCGCAGAACTGGTTAAAGTCAGCCATGTCAGATGGCTTAGGGCATAAACAGCCTATTTGCCATCACACAACATCGTCTCCCTGGGACAGAATTTGGGCCTCTCTTTATACCTTCTTATTTTTTCCTATTGGGGAGCTGTTCTCCAAACAGACTTGTACCGGGGGGCTTGGCGCCCAGCCCCTCCTCCCTGACATATTCAACACCACACACTTCAGGGGCGTTGGATGATGGAGACTTGCAGGCATGGGTGGAGAACAAGGCAAGTTCTGCCCCTGCCTGCTCCTGTGTCCAGTCCTGTACTGGGCCTTATTGAGGGGTTTAGGATGGAGATGCTACTGTCAGCAAGCAGTAGAGTCCCTCACAGCCCAGGCACAACACCGAGGTTAGCACACCTTAGACCAGGGGTGTCCAAAGTCGGTCCTAGAGTGCCGGCATCTCGCATGTTTTAATTCTCTCCCTAGTGATAGTAACAACCTCCTCAGCAAGTCAGTGTTCTGCTTAGGCCTTCTAATGAGCCGTCATTTGATGCAGGTGTGTAAAACCAGGGAGAGAACTAAAACATGCAGGATGCCGGCCCTCGAGGACCGACTTTGGACACCCCTGCCTTAGACACACACATCTGAACTTCGTGTTTTCATAAATACACATGAAAACACAGTGGGATGAAGGAGCTGGGCTGATTTAGGGCTCTGTGTGAACTTTTTTATTTTTTTTTTTGCTCCCATCCCAGCATCTGACCTGGTTGTATGATGACTGGAGGTGTGTGAATGGCCTGGGGGAACGACAGCAGGTGCAGCCCCCTTGGATGGGGCATTTTAGAAATATTTTCCTATTTCTAAAATGCTGTTTTAGTTTCGTGCTATATGTATCATAACACCCTCCAAAAAAGTCCACTCTTGTCTTGTCAAGCCCAATAAGGCACAGTCTTTTTCTCTGTGGTAAATCACAAACAATAACTTTAACTGTGAAACCAGCAGTGCTGTAGATCTTGTTCTGGATTTTTTTGCAACCTTCTGGTCTAGCGGTTGATGTTCACTGGGAATTGTTGTTTGGTTACTCCTGAAAAATCATTGCTGTTGCATGTGTTCTCCAACTGTAGATAATGGATCTCATTGTGATTTGAGGAACTGATTGGGCAATACCTCGGCTATAGAATTGGATTTGCAACCATTTCTAAACTCATGGATATCACATTTATTTTTTCATCGCCTCTTGAACTTCCTCTGCAAGATCTTTTGGGCTAATTTGTGTGGTCAATCGGTTTGTTGAGTGATTTCTTAATTCTAAGAAAAAGTAAATTCTAAGTATTTACTTTTTCACATTGGCCCAGGCTGATTTTTGGATAGCGTAAACAACTAATAATTTAAAACATTGTTTGAAAACAGCACAATTTTTTTCTACTCAGGTTAAATCTGATACTATTTTTGGAAACACATCTAACATGTGTCTTTGAACAAAAACCAGAAAAAATCTGTAATGAGGCAGATGCTTTATCCCAGCATAGTTGATTGTAAAAATCTGTCAGTTATTCAAGGGTCAAGAGTTGTTCCACTTTGTTCAATAGGTATTCATTTAACATTTAGTAACAGACTGGACTTATAGAAACTCAATAAAAGCAGAGTGACTGGATATTAGGTATTATTGGCATTAATTATTAAGGGCTGTGAAGGTGGGAGCTTAATTACTTATTGAGTCTTTGAGATTTTATAGATATTGCTGACATTTAAATTAGCACAGTTATCATTTTGCAAATTGCTTTGTCAAAACTGAGTGTTTCATTACTCTGTAAAGTCATCATATCAACCTCAAAGGGAGTAATCGGGTTGCAACTACTCATTTTCATTCATTTTGCCACCTGATCCTGTAGACCAGGGGTGGGCAATCCTGGTCCTCGAGGGCCAGTGTCCTGCAACTCTTCGATGTCTCCCTGGTCCAACACACTTGAATCCAGCAGCTGAATCACCTCCCAAGTGCAGTCAAATTCTCCAGAGTCCTGCTAATGACCTCAGGTGTGTTGAAGTTGAGATGCATCTAAAAGTTGAAGGAGACCGGCCCTCGAGGCCTGGAGTTGCCCACCTCTGCTGTAGAGAATTTCTCTTTCTCGATCTCAACATTAAGAACAGGTTTTGAACTTGCAAAAATGTGTTTTCTTAATAAAATAATATTTTTCTCAGGACATTAAGTATACATGAAAAATACTTGACACATTAGTAAGGCCAATAACTACTTGTGTACTTAAAACACAAGTAGTTATTAAATTTTATGTTAGGATAATGTGTTAAAAAAGGAGCAGTCAGAATAAGCAAAGGTCAAGCAAGAAACTTTGTCAGTGGCAGAGTCAGCAATCCTAAGCGACTGGGCAACTAGTACATTTGAGACAGGGTACAGCCTGAGGTAGGTAGGTCAGCACAAAGAAAACAGTGGACAATGGACAGCTATTGTAGAAAGATTCAGTGGTAAGGCAAACAAGCTGTCCAGCTCTGGAGGTCTGCCAAGAGGATTGTCGGTCAGAAAGATCACCCAGAGAACTTGGAGGAGAGTCAGACGACTGTTTCAGGATGATTCTGATATAGAACAAGCGAATGAAACCACACAGGAGAACTACCAATGAGCTGAGCTGATAGACACGGCCAACGAACAGAACAGAATCCAAGTGAAAGGCCGCAGGACAGCAACAAATCAGGGAGTCAGTGAAGTGAAGGTGGATGAGTAGCAGTAGGCTATTATATATATATATATATATATATATATATATATAAAATTACTGTCCAGTACTGTATATATATGTTCTGTGTACAAATCCGTTTTTGAGGATGTTCAGCTGATTTTTTAAAATCTTTCAAATCCTTAAAATGTGAATAGCATTGGACCTAGAGACTTATCTGTCTTGAAGTTAGCACAGTTAGAAAGAACTATCAAATATCTGTGATCAGTCATATTTTTCCGTCGACATATTTTCAAATCAAATCATTGCCAAATGTCCTGAAAATATTCAATCAACACAAAGTTTATTATACAGTCGTGGCAAAATATAAGCAGGCCGTTTTTCAGTCCTTAGGTTTTTACTGCATGTGTAAATTGAATGAGTAAGATTATTTTCAAGTAGTCCACACATTACAGCTCTTCTTGCATGTATTTCACAAAAACAATAAACTAAAATGCAAAAGCACAATGTGGAAAACTAAGCACAACCAAATTGATGTTAACCAGAGTGAGAAGTGTTAATCAAAACACCAAACGCAGCCCTAACAATGTGAAAAACATTAGTAAAAATTAAATATAGCACACACAAAAAAATACTTCTGGATAATGTCATCCCAAGCTGTGTTCTTAAACTGATAGACACAAATTGCATCTGCTTTGTGGCATAGAAATAACCAAGAGTCACTGAGTGTTGCAAACACAAGGGGGGTTTACTCACCCCCTTAACTTTCATGAGAGTGTGGTCCAACATTTCCCATGCTAAGCTAGATAATGAAGGCAGCAGTGAGGCTCTCTTGATTTGCAGTTAAAAAATCTGACCAGCTCTTATTACAGGGGTTGCTGAGATACATCCAGATCATTTCAGTTAGAATCCCTTCAAACAAAGACCAGACCTCAGCTTTGGAGAGGGTCTATTGTGTTTCGAGTGGCCACTAAACGCTTGCCAGCACAATAATAGGTGAGGATATTTAAGTGTTATATAATCTGCAAGCACACCTCATGCCCAGGAAATCTACTCAGTGGGTTGGAGATATTGAAAATGTAAAATGCAGGACTAAATAGTCTGTGTTTGCATTCACTGTTACTCATTAATATTTGTTCTCCTAGTCTCTCAACTGCTCCTGCTATGTTACAACAAATAAAGTCAGAACATATTATTCGACTCTCTTTGCTCAGTTATTGGGAGGTAACAGTGCTTTTCTCTACTGGGCGAACAGTCGGGTAGACCCTGGACAAGCTGAATGTTCATTATACGACAGTCTCACAGAGACGCACAGGACAGACAACCAAACATGCACACATCTAAACCTCAGGGCAAATTAGAAAGTGATTTTCAACTGTGTTTGTATTTTGATTATTTTATTATTGATGTTCAGCATACTACTCACTATTTTAGTTTATTTTTTTCTTTAAAATGTATCTTTATTCAAGTTTTTTTTTTTTTTTTGCAGGATAATCTAGTCAGACAAGACATACAGAAAACAATCTATTTACATTCTATTTACTTATTTCGCTGTTGCTCCTGTGTTCCATCCAAACCCTTTGGCTTTAATCTTAATAATGACCTTCTGAACGGATTAAAATCTTTTTGAAATCTACAATCTCTTTTTAAAGAGGGACAAGGTAAAACGGTTCTTGACTATTTCTCTTTTTGGGCTGCGTCTCTGATTCGTTTACTCTTCTGTTTCCCTGTTTTCCTGCATTCTATCAGGATCTCCCATTTTTCTTTCTACTTCCTCGTCCTCATGTTTACTGATGGTTGGCAAATAATAAATTGGTGCATTAGTGCCACCAGTTGGTATGGATTGTGGACCAGAATGTCAACTAGGCATTATTTTCTATTAAACAAATTTGTTAAATTGAAATAAGTAAATATTACCTGGTAACTTTTACTTCTCGAGTTATTTTGAAGTTAATTAACTAAATCTAGATTCACTCTAATTCTGTCTAAGTTTTGAATAAACAGTTGTCTTTCTTCTGGTGTAATAGGCTCCATTGTCTCACTAACTCTACAGTATTCACGTTTTGCAATTGTAATGTTTCCCTAAAATTAATAAAGTACGCAGTTCAACTTCTAATCAACCACTTGCTCCTTGTTCAGCAGTCAACTCTCCAGCATAAATATCTCTTAGTCAAACTTTGTCAAATCCTCTTATTATACTACCAGTATGTTTCCCTTATGCTGTATTGTTTTGGATTCACCCTTGGACTTTAATTTTTAGTAAGCCATTTAATTTTTCTCTGCCTGACCGCTCCCTACTCCTTCTATTTTGGGTTGTGCAATTTACCCTTTTACGACAGTTTCTTTATACAAAGGACCTACAAAAGACAATGCACCTCTTTTATTATCCCCCTTCTATATTTATTTAGACAGAAAAAAATAAGTTAACCTAATATAATGGAAAATTGTATTTGTTTTTATTGCTCAGGGACAGAGCAATTTAATCATCAAATGGAAAAAAAATTGCTCCATACTCCTATAATCATAATAAGGATATATCACTTGGATTTTGATTAACTTTCCTTTAACTCCATATGTCATTAAGTAATTCCAAAACATACTGCTTCGTCTCTGCAAAGCAGGTATATTGGAATTGTGATGCAACTTAATGGATTTGTGACAGTCATATTGCAAAAAAAAAAAAAAAATACAGTTTAGTACTGTCATGAATCAAAAAAGAGATAATTGCTCTCCTCCCTCTGTCAGACATTTGAAAGCTCAGGTGTGTGCAGAGACACATACACACTCAATTTTGACCAAATTGCAATATTTTATGTAACATATAAAGTGCAGCTATATTGATATTTCCTCATGCAGTCTCCCTTCATCACTCATGCCTGACGTGCTAGCAGTGAGATGCACATGCAAATGCGCACACAAATTTCTCCTTCACTAATTGTGTTTGGTGAGAACCCAAATGCTGACTCAAGAGGTGCATTGGCAAAGAATCCGGCAAGTGTAATTAAACTTACCTTGGTGGAGGAAAAAGAACCTCGGATAACTGGGAGGAAAATTCAAAGAATTGTGAGAAGCGGAAACTGGGCATGAAATATAGATGAACAAAACAAGTTGATAACAGGAGGTAAAGTTGAAGTTCTGGCCAACGGCAAACAGAAAACGGAGATAGGATGAAAGTTGTGACATGTGATTGAACAAAGGTGAAGTGTAAAGAGTAGAAGTTACACCAAGGCAGCAAAAAGGAAGCAAAAACAAGCTCAGAATACTCAAGAGATTAACTACTTTCAAAGTAAGCTCAGAAGAACTGCTTCTTGGAACTTAAAATGGGAAATAATTGAGGGGTCATACAACTCCTTAGAAAAGTTTCAGGGTTATCTTTTCAACATGTACAGTGAAATGAATGCATATGTTCTAAATGTAAAAGAGTGTAATTAATTAAAAAATGTTCTGTGCAAATAAATGGGCACAGAAATTGCTATTGGTTTGTTCAGAAAAACTCTACTGATTTTTATTTTACTTCAGAATTATTGCAGAAGGTCGAACGCTACTAGACCACTTACAATAAAAGAAGAAGATTTATCACTCACTGTCTCTGAATAAAACTCCATTATCTTTAAAACCACATATCATGAAGTTGGATCAAACCCTGAAAGTATAACTGTAGGTGGATGCCATACAGCATATTACTTCATGCTATTATCTATTCAGCTTTATCATACTCCTGTGGCAGTGGAGCTCCATGTGGATCTTTGGCCAAAGCTGGCAGAACACATTAGCATGTTTAGGGGGACAATAAATAGGTTAATTATAGTAGTGTTATGGCAGTTTTCCAATAGCTATTTGGAACTTCCAAAGCAATATGACTAGTACAAGGAATTACTTTTTCCGGCTGCCTGTTGTTCCTAGGCCACCATTCTCTTTATTTCAATAAATATGGGTTAAAGATTTAAGCTCAAGATTATTCATCACTTGAGCAAATTTAGGTTCATCGTAATCTTTAAATGTAACTAGCATATTTATTCTGACTAGAAGTAAGTAGCCCAGATAGAGAACCAGTCTCTGAGAGAGATGGAGGGAACTGAAGAATACAATCTTTCAAAATCAAACTCTTGGAGCTCATCACCATAGATATATTTTGAAAACATCAGAGGAAGCATGGAAACAACGGAACTACAAGGCGAGATGGGTTACTGTTTCGTCAAGCATGTTTCAACTCAGTATTGAGAAGGGTATACAGCATTTTCAACATTTAACTTATGCAATACATGTTAAAACATCTTTCAAATGATTCTTATCTGAAACAAACTTTGTGACTGAATAAAAAATATTTAGAACCTACATTAGCCAGCAGCATGAATAATTTTTGTCTCACCTGTAAAATATATTCTATTAGAGAAAGTAGTTTCCTTCATTTAGGTTTCATCTGAACTAAAACAAATAGAATTGTGTTTGTGTTAAAAAAAAAACAAAAAAACAATGTATTTGGGAGCCACAGTGACAAAGTTACAAATAAAAAGAACACACACAACCACCTGCATTTTAGGAGGCTGATTTCACCCTCCACAGCTGAGCGCGTATGACTGTGAGCAGACTTAAAGGGAGCCTCCTCTGCGTTCTGGGGCTTAGGAGCCAGGGGCTGAGGGCGTAGAGTCCATCCGGCCTGAATAGTTTGTGTTTCCTTCCTTATTCTCTCATTTGCGAGATCGCTAGTTCTACACATATATGCATCTTCTGCACATTACTGCGCACAAGTGTCACCATGCTATTTAAATGTTTTGTCTACAACAATCCGTCTGACTGCCTCACACCTTGTCACAGTCATGTGCTAATCTGTGGTACACATCACCCTGGTGATCTCTCTGATCGTGAGGAATCCATATCCCTCAGTTGTGCATGAATCTTACCTTAGACCTCCATGTCACAAAACTCTCCTCAAGCTTTATTTTACTCCACCTTATATCTACAATACCTACATGGAAACATAGCCAACTGTTAAAAACAAATGCAAAAATGAGCATTTGTTTTGCAACTTTTTATCACTGCTAAGCAAGAGAGATGTTTCCTTTTATATCTGGACTGTATTTTGTCATCACGAGTTCAGATTTCAAAATGCTCAAACTGATCAAACTTGAAATGGATCATTCTAAAGTAATCAGAAATTCTTAAAAGCTAATTTTGAAATGAATCAAACCTTCATTCTGTTTGTGAAAACACTCATAGGGAGCATTGCCAGTAGCAGGAGGAACATATCATAAAAGAGAAATAGCAATGTGTGGTCTGGTCAAACCAGGGTGGAATCATTCAGTGCTGCTTACGGATTCTTTAATATGCATATCTGGATTTTTTTTTAAAACTTTTGATTCTTTTTAGTACCCCCAAATATTGTTAAACCTTTGCCTCATTGCAAGTCAGATACATTGCCACACTACAAATATCCAGTCATGAAAGGTGTGTGTCAAAGGATTTCTAAATGGGTTTCTCTTTTGAGCTTTTCTCCTGCTTTAAAAAAAAAACTGCTTCAGATTGTCTTCATTTGAGAGAATCTAATTTTGCGTCCTGCTCTTTTCCTATTAAATGTTGGTATGCTTTTCATTTCCAGCTTTTCAGTCATATAATTACAAAACATTTGCTGACTTTTGTCACTCCTGTCTGAAAGTTTTAAACAAAATTAAATCTAAATGTTTCAAAACTGCATGTTTTATTCCCCACTCTAAATTCCAGCTGCATAATAGATTATAGCCTGGTGTGCAGTCTCCTCTAAAAACATAGTTGTAATTAATGTTTTCACAAACCACTGAGGAACTTTGAATTTAACCTTGAAAGGTTTGTACAGTCTATGAAGGAACGTCTCTTCATTATCTTTAAGCTCTGAGATCTTAATTGCTGTGGTTCACCTTGCACAGATATTGTTTCTTTTTTTATGTTGAGAAGCAGCTTTCAACTCAACATCATTAACTTGAAATATTAAAGCAATTCCTACAAATGCTTATTTTCTGACCTTCCTGAATGTCTTTCATCCTCCATATCCTGGGGTTTGTGAGCTCAAGATACCATATATTTCCTGTTTCCCTTTAATAGTTTAATTCAACCAATAGCAGCCTTAGTCCTAAGCATTCAATCCCTGTGCTGAATTATTCCCCCAGCAGTGCCCCTGGAACGTCATCAACTTTGAAAATGCTGACAGACGGAAAAAGCAGCTGAGTCATTCTTAATGAAGATCAGGAAGCTTTTCCTCCTTTTTTGCTTCATGCGTCGTCAGAATAACAAGCAAGCTGCCAGTGACAGCACAGACTTTACCCCCACTGGAAATTCACTGCTAAAGCGCTAGCTGTCAGAAACTTACAGACTGTCCACAAATAAAATGTAGGACACAAGCACATTTTTATCCCTCTTCACGCCTCGTCTTTATTTGTCAGAGCAGGTTGTCTGTTTTACGGCTGTCACAGAGCGATTTGCATTGTTCAGAATCTTGTAGGAATGTTGTTGAGTCAAAGCATTCTGGATGGCTGCAGAGTGACCATTAAAGTAAACTAGAGAAGATCTGGCGAAGAACTCCATTAAAGATTCAGCAGGGTCTAAATCTTGGGGTGCAGAGAAACTTTGCAACACAAAATCACGGTTTATTGTTGCTGCAGTCTCCAGAGGAGGCAGGAATCTGGGCATGCTTAACTACAAATATGACACGCTGCAATCGATTTAACACAATTATTGGACACCTAGTTTGTAACCCCGCCGTCGTTTCATTCCCAGCTGCTGTGAAGCATCAAGTAGAAAATGTACAGACGTGATTAATATGGCACCCCTGCTGAAGATTTGTAAAACTCTCTAATTAACTACATTTTTTTAATTACAATAGGAAAAAACGTAATTTTTCAAATAGTACACGCAAAGTTTTTAAGAAAGCCTTTTCTGTCCTATACCAGCCAAACTTGGATTTTAACTGGAACTGCGGGGCGAGACGTTTGCCAAAAAAAAAAGAGAAGAGTAAGGAAGAATCAACGATTAGATGACCAAGAGAAGCTTTTCTCAGTTCCATTCCACTGCCCTGCGTGTTTTAGGTGTTTGCCTTCTGCCGCACATTTGACTTGAATAAGTGGGTGATTAACAGCCTTCTGCAGCATTTGATGGCATGCAGGGGAGGTCAAGCAATCATTTGGAATCAGGTGTTCTGGAACAGAAACACATTTAAAATATGCAGGGCAGTGATCCCCGAGGAAACTGCATGGACTCCTGCTGGCCTATATTTGTACTGCAATTACACTGAGAAATCTTGACTCGTGCTTTTCGCTCATGCGATTTCCTGCTTCTTTCTGTCTCTTTTGCTCAGACTGAATTGGATAAGAAGGTTTTTCTTTCCCTTTTTCTTGGAACTTTCTGAAGGAACCTTTTAGATTGACTGAATTGATCTTGTTTAGTGCTTTTACATCCAAACTAAAACAAAAAATGAGGTTGATTAAGCAACACCTGTGTTTTGTAGCTTGACATTTTCTATTGATTGTGTATTTGTGTGTGTGTTGTATTTGTTGGTGCCTCTTAGCCAGGACTTCCTTGAGAATCAGATTTTTAATCTTTATTTGTTTTTTTCTTTATGAAATAAAGGTGAAATAAATAAATAAACAGGGAGACACTGACCTAGAGCCGTGGTGATGAAATTTTGGTACAAGTACCATTATGACAGTCTTCAGAGGTAGGGTACTTAATGGAAATGTTGGTATTTAATGAGAAAACTTCATCTTTCCCACTTGCAATTCCAATGTCTTGTGGCCGTCCTGGGGCCACAAGACATCCTGGTGTGAGATAATAATTTTTTTTATACACCTTTACCAGGGATATGAATGATTCTGCATAAAGGGGTGGATTTATTAAGCTGAGTACATAAATCACTGAGATTTTAAAAGCGGCTAATAGAGTGAGTAGCAGAGCTGCCAAAGAATGTAGATTGTGATGGAAATCCTTGCTCTTATTTTCTTGCAGCACTGCCAACTTGGCCTTAAATCGGTTGAGCATGCTTTTGATTTTTTTTTTTTTTTTCACTTTGACATTACTTGATATAAAAAAAAAACTTTGCACTTGTCAATCAGCGAAAAGGACAGCTGCTCTGACGAGGAGAGGATTTAGTGTCAGACTTTAGTTCCGTTTCGCACTTAAGTGTCTGATCATGCTTCCAGTTCGAGCTTGGCACAAAGAAAAAGAGAGCTGGGGTGACATATGACACAGACGCTGATGATGCAACAGCAAGTGTAAGCTTTAAAATCCGCAGAAAGGAAAGCAAAGTCCTCGAAAAGGATCATCTTGTCTGATGAGGTTGGAAACAAAGGTCTCGGTGCTTAAAGGGTACAGATTAAGGCGTTCAATGAATGTGAGGTAAACGTGGCAGTGTTGTTTATTGCTCCATACACCTGCCTAGACCCCAATGTTTCCTTCCTTCATTAGGAAGGGTGCTACTGCTGTGCACTAATGCATGTTCCCAGCAGATGCACATGTACCAGGTGTTTGGGTCTCTCTGTGTCTGTGGTTGTGTGAGTCCGTATTGGTACGTTTTTGTTTTTGTTTTTCTTTTCTCACCACAGAATAAACTCCTATGGTTAAATGATACCAGCCCTCGCCTCCGCCCCTTTGCCCCCCTCCCCCTTTTTGACCTGTCGAACCAGTGCTCACACGTTCCAGGTTCTCGAATGTACACAAACCGGGTTGATGGATGGTGTTATTACCTGAAGCTTTTAAAGGGCAGAAAGGTGCTTAAAAGTACAAACACATCTGACTGTTTGTGCTTTATCATTACAAATTAAGATCCACACATGCTACACATACAGAACACACACGTCTGACAACTATACACATATGCTAAATTATTTAGACCCTTTTGCCTTATTTACATTCATGCTAAAGAGGCAATTCCCAAAATGTTCCCCATAAGAATCAGGTACAGTCCTTTGGCAAAAAATAAATAAAATAAATTTCAATGTGCTGAAAAGGATTCAGTTCCACCAGAACTAAGGAACTGAGCCGAAGTCCTGAAAAGAGGCAACACACCATAATCCCTTTTCACCAAATTTTAACTGCCTGACTACTACTACTTGTTCGGTATGGCAGAAGAATCACACCGGCATTTATTTTGAGGAAATTTTATGAATCACACAACTCACTGAGTTCCTAAGAATTCCCCGATCTCCCACAAACGTTTGTAGAAGCAGTCCGCTTAAAAAGGTTGCTGGACATTGTTCACCTGTGGCCTTAGAAGTGGTTTTTGTATGAAATGTGTTTTGCAGAGAAGAATGGGAAAAAGTTTCAACGTGTAGATTTTCAAAGCTGGACGACCCCAAAATGAGTTGGTAAGTGTTGGGCCCAGATGCCAAAGGAACATTCATAACAGTGCCAGGAATCCTGTCAGTCAGCCCAAGTCGACTCTTGGATTAACTGGAATCGTAGAGCGCTAGATGCTTTAGCTAGGGGCTTGTGTAATGAACCACTAGAGGGACCCAGAAATTCAGGGGAAAGTTTTTGGAGAATTAATTTATTGAAGGACTTTCTGGAACAAGGTTCACAGCAAAGGTCATCACTAGTAGTTCTGTAGAAAGAGGAAACAAATTGGTGCCTTAAACTCTGAGGGAAACAAGAGTGAGAAATTAGTTTTTTTTCATTAACCGCCTGTTAAATGGGATGAGCAGGAAGACTGCAGCTGCAGTGATGTTAGAGAAGGTGTAGCTTTTGAGCACAGAGCGGTTAAGTCGTGTGAGATGGAGAAAGAATCCAACAATCCAAAACCCAGCAATGTGGTCCAAAAGCAGGCGATGGTCATTCTCAATGTGAAGAAGGAGACATGAGGCCTCAGGTCAGAGCGTGCAGCATGGGTTGAAGTCCAGAGTTTCCCAACCCGGGTCCTCAAAGCACTGCTTGTTTTAGATGTGTCCCTTCTCTAACACACCTGATTCAGATTACTGTAGTTCAGTAAAAACCTTGCTAATCAGCCATCAATTAACATCATGTGTACCGAAACAGGGAAACACCTAAAACATTAAAGGCAGTGTGCCTTGAGGACCAGGGTTGAGACATACAAGAACGGCAGTAGAAATCCGTCATGGGCTGGGAAAGGCAGGAATAATCCAGAGACGTGAACGAGATTAGGGATAAGGGGACAATCCAGGACAAGGAAGGAACGGTGGAATACTACTCACAAGGTTTTCAATAATTTGGTGGGGAAGCAGACACAGAAGAGAGCTGAAGTTCTAGTGAGCACAGGCGTAAGTTTTAAACTGATGTTGTTAAATTCATGTGCTTTGGATAGCTCTTTGTGCTCATTCTGTACAGTGTTTGCTGTTCTTACCACCATGTAAGGCTGGTGTTCAGAGACTGAATATTGTTTGGCTAGTTCATTTCATAAATGTCAATAGTTACAAAGCAAACCATTGCTGCCAAGAAGTATTTTGCGATAAAAGTCTCTACCAGACTATTATGGCAGCAAAATGTGGTTCTACAAAGTAAAAGTTTGTGGTTGTAAAAAAAAAAAAAAGTTCAAGAGGGCGAACACCTATGAAAGCTACTGTAGCTTATTAACAGTAAAGAAAAAGCAGCCAGTGTGTTCCCACCAACATTTGCTATCAGCTCTTTCTGGCAAACGTCCTCTCACCTGTGAAAATTATTCATTAATGATTTATTGAGACCCTCAGAAGCTACCCAGGCTTGAGAAGCTGAATTAAGCTTTGCATTTCTCACACTGCATTCAGTTCAGATAAACAGGCACACACACACACACACACACACACACACACATATACACCTGTATACATAATTTTTGCATATTTGTTGTTTCCAGCTTGAATCAGCATGATGGCATTTCAGCCCCTCAAGATGACCTTGCTTTGTAGAAACAGAAGCACCAACAAGAGCAGAAAAATAAGTCATTTTCTGAGCAGCCAGTCATGCTGATGGTGAAAAAGTGATGATTCAAAACATGTATCGTTTTGCTCATTGTCATGTCACAGCAGGACTGGCAATAAAGACACACACACACACGCACGCACACACACATGCAAGCTTTTATATAGCTCTCATCTGTCTCTCTTTTTTTACTTCACCTCTCTTCCCTCTTCTTTTCCCCTCGCCCCATCTCCATTTTTGCTGATTACTCTTCATCATTAATATTTCATGTGTAATGTGGCTCTTTTGGATAGTGCGAGCATGTGTGTGGGTGTGTGTGGCCCCCGCGAGCCAGTGCCGTGTGCTTGCGTCGGCATATGTGCAGGCGAGCCGTGCGTGTCTGTATTTGTGTGTTTGTGCCGCAGTATCAAATTCTGCTCTCACAGCTGTCGGCCAGTCTCAGCCTGGTTGTGATCTCTCTGTCTACCTCTCAACCTTCAACCTCTCCTTCTGTTTCACTCTCTTTCTTCCTTTCCAGAGTTTTTTCATCTGCAGCCTGTCTGGTTCCGCAGCCCCTCTGTTGCTCTCTGTATTCTTCCCTCTTCTCTGCTTTACTGGATTTTCTTTTTTTTTTTTTTTTCTTGAGCTGAATCCTGCCTCCCCTCTCTCCCCCCTCAATGCCCTCTTGATCAGTCCCTCTGTGCTTTTACAAAACCCTTTTTTATGCTCCATCCTTACTTAGAATTTGGTTTGGTTTTACGTTTAAGCTGTTCCTTCTTTAAATAAGCTGTTTTCAGAAATCATTTGGTTCTTGCAAAACAGAGTTTGCTTAAAAGAAAACAGAAAATAATAAGAGTGTTGTCTAAAAAAAAAAAAAAGTTGTACACTCTCTTTACAGTTCAAAACAAAGTGAATCAAAGTCATGGATATTATAGAAAGACAGGCTTGCAAAAGTTTTTCACAGCTTGTCTCATTACAACCAGAAACTTTTATTTGAGGTTTTCTTTGAAATACCACCATAAAGTGGCTCAGGACTATGGTGTGATATAAACCATTTCATTTTACACCTGGCTGTATGCTTTAGGGCTGGAGTCACCAATCCTTTTGGGACTGAGATCTACTTCATGGTTGCTAAGTAATATGAAGGGCAATCAAGATAACACATATAGAGTTTAGTTTTAATTATATAATTTAATAATCGACTTTTCTAATTTTGGAACAGCTCCTTGGGCTACTCATGTGGTCTTTATGGGCTGTGGGCACCAGGATGGTGAGTCCTGCTTTAGAGGCATTGTCTTTGGTGTAAAAGCATCCAAAGGAAGATGCAGCCAATACTGTTTCGGTTCGGGGCTTATACATTCATGGTGATTTGCAATGTAAGCTTCCTGTCACACATGGTGTTTGCATATAGGCAAAGAATTTCATTTTCGTTTTCATCTGAGCACCTTCTTCCACATGTTTGCACTGCCTCTTTCATGCACTTAGCAAACCTTAATTTAGATTTCTTCTGGATTTATCTTAATAGTTTTCTTCCTGCCACTCTGCTATAAAAGCCATATTTGTGGGTTGCACAACCGACAGTTGTTCTGTCAAAATACTGTCCCGCATCCTTTGTAGTTATTCTGACCAAGGGGAGTTCATCATATTGAAATGATTGGGGTATGACTGTTGATAAATACGACCGATCACTGAATCCCTAATAGTTTCCTGTTTTGTTTTCTTATTTTTTAGAATCACATTTCCCCACCAAGTGCATTTTGTTGACTAAAATCAATGTTAAGTTTGAACCTCAAGAAACTGTACAAATGGAGAAATAGATTATGTACAAACATAAGTCCATTGAAACTTAAAAATCTTGCAAACTGCTCTACAATGGTGCCACACTCACCCACTTTCATTCTGAAACCTTAACATATTCATACACTATGTACATCAGTAGACAACATGGATTCTGGACTTGCCAAAGGAAGCTTGAATAAAACTCACATTGGGTCATTTTGTTTATTTCTAAGTTTGTTTTACTTGAACAGATTTTATTTGTAACTACAAATATGAAAGCCTTGTAGGTTTTTTCAACAAAATATACAAGTATGGGTTTGTAAAATGACAAGATGTACAAAAAAAAAAAAGTTGAAGAGGTGTGTATATTTTTTTTCCAACCTCTATATCTAAAGGAAAATCCAGAAAATCTGATTTAATATCCAATTTTTTTTAACAACTTTGCTGGTAACAACCAGATCCGACCCACATTTCATTCTATTAAGACACAGGATTCACTTAACGTTTCATGACTAACAAGAGAAGACAATCTTTTAGGGAGCTGTCTGAGGATGGGGCCATACAGACAGTGTTGATCAATTTAATATGTAAAGTTCTGCCGCAGCTCAAACCACAACGTCTTTAAAGTCAGAATAGTTTTGCTGTGGCTGACATAAAGAAGCACTAAATATCTCTTTAGGCAGACGTTCAAGATGAGCAGCGCGTTTTTAAGGGTGTGTGAGACAGAGAGTATTCCAAAGCCCTCCTGCTGATTATAGGTGCGCACTGTTCTCTGCTCCTTAATGAACATAACTGGCTGTGATGCACACACCTTCCATTTAATACTCTTGTCTCTCATTAAGGGTTAAACATCAGTGCATGAAAAAAAAAAAAGAGAAAGAAACCTTACGTGCGTGTGTGTGTGTGTGTGTGTGTGTGTGTTCATGTTGATGTGCTGTATGTCCACTTGTGTGTCCATGTGCATGCATTAAATCTGCTCCACCGCGGTCCCAGGCGTGTGATTGGCTGCGGATGAGAGCTAAGGTTGGCACAGCAACATTTCCGCTGAAGGCCGTAAAGCAGTGGGCCTAGAGCGCAAGCAGCATCTGCCCCTCTGCTGCTGCCAAGATGTACACACAAACATCTCCACACACACACGCATATGCGCATGTACACAATTTTGCATCAACACTCACAGAGATTAGCATATATGTAATGATACACTCTACATAATTCACAATCTCTCATTTAGCCCCTTGGTTCCTTGTGCCAGTTCATCCTCGCTGCTGGCACTCTGTTGGCATTCGCTCACCTTGCTGACCTCTCTCAATCTCTCCTGTTCAGTGTCTTCAACAGCCCTCCACTTTCTCCTCCTTTTTGTGTCATTCACACTGAGTTAAAGTGGTTTCTTAGGCCCAATCTTCAGCATGGTGCTCATTGCTCCATCTCCACCTTTCTTAGTCTTATGACAGCACCATACAGTCATTACAGGTCTGCCAGCACTCCTCTCTCATATACACACACACACACACGCATACACACACCGGCATTTGCACTACAGCATGGCACACATTTACACAACAGCACATAGACACAGTGCTATAGGGCTATTCATCAGTCTGGAGCAGTGGCTTATGAAAGGTCAGCCTTTGAGTTATGACAGAATCTCCTGGCCAGAGCTGCCTAAGCGTGGGTGGCAGAGCATTGACTCGGTGTGTGGGAGAGCGCAAAAGTGTGTAAGATCAGTTTGGATAGTTGTTGCTGAGTAAGTGTACACTATTGTTTGTGGACAAATGTGTGACTTGAGTGTATAGGTGGAGTGTTGGTAATGCATCATGAGTTCCTGCCAGTGTTTAAGTGTTTGTCCTTTTTTTTCCCCTTTTGTGACTGTGTGTGTATGTGAGCTTTCGCCATAAGGTCTAAGGCCTGGCAACAATGTCGATAACGAAGAAACATATTTTCTTTGGGTGAGCATGGACAAAAGTTGAACATTCTATGTTTGTTGTAGGGGAAGAGTGTATTTTAAAGATCTTTTTATTCAAACTAGCCTCCTTTGAGCAGGTTAAGGATTTTCTTCTACCCTATCCTTTCAGCTTTCTATATAACTTACACTTACTCGCCATTTTTTTTTTAGTGCGCTTGGCAGTTGCTTTTTCAGACAAGAGCCAATCAGCCAACTGTATGGCAGCAACCCTGCCATCTAATCCACTATACAGCCAACTTCAAAGCAGACTGGCAACACCAGTATAAGACCAGACCAAGCGCCACTGTCGTCATCTGAACAAACTCATCAGCATTTTTTTGTAAATACATTTACCCAGTCCAGTGAGTCTGAACTCAAAAAATGTTTTACAGGCATGTATTTTGAGGAGAATAATACCAAAGTAACCTGACTATAATGTGGGAAGACAGTAAAATCTGCCATATCCACATAAATGAGTGAACATGTTATTTGAATGAAAATGAATGTCAGATAAGGAAAAAAAAACAAACAAACAAACAAAAAAACAAACGTTGCTCATGTTTTACCCAACGCCTGCACTAGTTCCTGCAGTGGTTCCTCCAAGTGGACAGATGCCCAATCAGAGTACAGGTATGTAGGAACATCGACCAGGAGAGAGGAAGGCACTTGTTCCTACATTCATTTTGGTTAGAATAGGCAAGCTTGATGAGAGATACAAGAAGATCCATCTGTGACTGATGTTAATATCCCAATAATGACTTAATGTCGGTGATGAAAAATATCAAAATCAGAACAACCAAAGAGACAGATGTCAGTGTTTGTGTTTTGATTTCTTTATTTATATTAAACCCTAATTCTTTGTACTCAGTTGTTTTTAGGTCAGTATTTCTGATTGGCTATGGTTTACACTCTTCTCAGTTCTTCTCTTGTACATCAGTCTCCTTCCCTTTTCCTATCTTCCTGGTTTCCTCTCCTAACTGCAACCTGCTTCCAATCACCCACCAGTCACTTGTCAAGTAATCAAGTTCCCCAGTAAGCTCCTCATTCTCTGTCACTCACAGCTGCATCATCTCATTTACTCTCATTGCTTCATGTTACCTCTTTGCTTGTGGTACCCAGCTAGTTCCTTGTCCTGTGTACCTCTGTGCCAACCTGTGTTTATTTTAATCTCCATTGACATGTCTAAATCATATTGCTGCTTCTGACTTTGCCTGCATCTTTGGTTCAACATTAGACCTGTAACCATGACAGAACCACGTTGCAAAGCTTAAATAATCTGAAATAGTCATTCCATTCCACAAAGTCCATCAGTCTCATTAGAACTAAATCCAATGAAAAATGCTGGAACAGGAGATTTGCACCAAGATTGGGCAGGCAACAGATCTGCAGTAACTGTCTAATGTTATCATGTCAATATGAGCCAACATCTCAGAAACTACTTGTTGAATTTATGCCTGAAAAATTAAGATCTAGATTTAGTTTTGTAGGTAAAGTATCCTAAAAACGCAGTACTTTGTTCTCACTGAATCTTACTGATTTTTTTCCATCTAATCATCAATATTGCATCTATTTGATTCCTTTAACGTTTAAAAACTCCTTTTTCACAGTGTGTGCTTGTTTATCTCTACAATTTTACTGAGGCTCTTTTTGTTTTGGAGACCCTCTGGACATGTAAGTACTCTATTGATAATCAATAGCTTTTTTCCACTTTTTATACATCAAAGGAGTTCCAGTCTCCAGCTTTTTCTCCCTGTGCAGCCTCTACTTAAAAAAAAAAAAAGAGAGAGAGATGTGTGCACAATTCCAAGCTAATGTGCACATTGTCAAGCCGATAAACACTTGCAAGAACAAACACAAAATGTTGACTGGCCTTCTTTCATTATGTCTATCTTACTTTGCCTGAAGAAACAAAAGTGAGGCGGTGTCAGGGGTGATTTGTGTCTGCTTACCCAAGAACTACATAATTGTGGAAGAGACTTTAATCCAGGCTCTTGGCAGGAATAAAAGGCATTTTCGCAAGAGCAAACATAACAGCCTACTTGTTGAAAGCAAGACTATTCTGCCCACAATCCTCATGTCGCTAAACAGTAACGAAGACAATCGCCAGGATTCTCAGTTTGCCTGAAATACCTGTCGAGAAGAATATGCAAGACATCAACAAATATCACTTCATGTCAGTGTTTTGCCAAATATTTAACAGTCACAGTGACCGTGGTGACTTCAGGAACATAGCCATCGGAAAATGTGTGGTAAAATGCGTCATTGTGCAAATACTTTCAAAGAACAGTTGAAATATTTACTTCAGATGACACAGCATTTCAATACATGGTATTAATGCAGGACTTCCTCTGTGACGTATGTGAAAATTTCCTAAACGTAACTCTAGTTGACAAAATATCCACAAAACCCCCCTTAAAAACAATTCATTGTATCACTGTTACTGTCTAAGAAAAAGACAAGACCATGCCCTTTGTCTCATCTACTAGTATACAAAGATTTTCACTTTCTTTAAGGGCTACCTATTATGCTTTCTTGAACAAGTTATTATAAGTTTATGGGTGCTACAAAACATGTTTATTACATTTTTTTTTTCTCACAAAATCCTCCTCAGATAATTTGATTTCACTTCAGTAATTCTAAGCCTATTTTGAGCTCTTTTTAAAATGAAATGTTTTAGGGCCTTATCCAAATTAGCTGCTGGCCACACCCCCCAACTCAATGTTTACACTGGCACTTTATACATGTGACAATGGCTGCAAACAGATGCATAATTGTATAACACTACATCTCTGATCTCAATTCAGATCCAGAAGCAGAATGACTGGAGCATCCCGTCATGCTTACAAATGATTTCTCAGTTGTAAGTCAGACAACAGCAAAACACTTGTCTTTTCCATCAGCCATTGTACAGTGCACACAGTGGTAAAACCATCTGACCGGCCACGTCTGGGTTGCCAGGTGAGGGGCTAGGTGAGCACTTTGAATTGTCTTGTTGCTGAAAATGTGCTATATAAATAAAATTACCTTACCTTACCTTACCTTGCCTTGCCTTACCAGCGTTGTGCTAAGAAATAGTTTGTGTAATCAGTTCAGCTGCGAAGGAACTGAGTGGGGGTAGAGTAATCTGTCAGGCGAATGCTTCGGAACTGCAGCTGTGAGGAGGAATTGCGCCTCGAAGGCGGCGCTCGGTCCTCCCAGGCGTTTTGCACAGCTGAATGGTTGCCACGGGAGATTAAGGGATTTATCAAACATGTCAAACATGCATAAAAGAACAAAGGCAGCAATCCAGGTATGTTTTTGATAAGGGAATAACTTCATAAATCTTTTTTTTTTTTTTTAAGTAGATTTTACATAACACTGCCCCTTTAACTTATTGTCAGAAAATGTCCGTGTGCACTTGGACTGTTTCTAGAAGGAGAAGAGAGACCCTATTTTGCATAATAGGTTCTGTTAAACCTACTTGAAAATGCCTACTCTCCCCATTTCAGATAAACATCTCAGAAAATAATTTTGAGTGTTTTTGCTCATGTAGTTTGCATTTCTGGGACTTCAGGCATCGGGTTAGCTCATAATGATCCTATGAGATTTCCTTTTTCATCATGGCCTTGCTGAGAAGTGTTTTGAGTGGCTGTCAAAAGCAAAATTTCATATAAAAATATAAAATATAAATATAAAACATATTTCTACAAAAGATTTCAGGTGAAGCCTGGTAGACCTACATAAAATAGGTAATGATTGTGAAATAAAAAAAATATATATATTGTTTTAAAATCTTTCACAAAAAAAATATGAAAATCTGGTGTACATTTGTATAAAATTTCCTCGACTTTTATGCCTCTGAATAAAATCAAAACTAGAGTCCAGTTGTGTTTAGTTTATTCTCTGTATAAATCCAGCAGTTGTGTGAAGATCTGAAAGGTTTTCATTATCAAGGCTAACGGACACAGCAGGCAGTTCTGGGATATAATTAAATATAATTAAACCAGGATTATGTCAGTCAGTGAACACATTGAAGATTGAAGCTCTTTTTTTTTTTTTTTTAAGTTTTGAACTGAATGATACTGGTTTTTTTTTTAAGTGAGGAATGTGGGAACAACCTACCTCGTTATGATATCATTTAGCATCCCAATGTTCGTGGGTAAAATAATGATTTACAGTGTGTTTTTGGGGGGCAGGGGGATGTTTGATATGTCTCAGTCAAACAGCATCTGCCCCCAGGGCTCATCCTTAGCGTCTACTGAGTGTCTCGGTGTAAGCATGCGTGTTCAGCGGAGAGACAATTCAGTTCTGGGAGGACACTACAACAAACCCTAAAAGTGTAGGGCTTACTGGAGTCTTTAATGCTGTCCATTATTTTGTTGTTTAGTTTTAGGGCCTGGAGATGGAGCAGAGATGTGCAGAAAAGCTGCAGCTTTGATCTCATCTGTTCTGTCCTGTGGCTAAGTAGCTGAAAGAAGAGATGTGTTTAATTTACACGAGTCTAATTTTGTCAGCTAGCACGCCTAAATAGAATGAGGAATTATTAAAGAAGAACATCATAGAGGGTTAACTCCCATATAACCAAATTATATGTAGACAACATGAATTCATTTCATCTTTATAACAGTAGAATGTTCTTATAAAAGTGTGATGAGTTGGGCATGGTGAAGGTGGAAGGGTAAAGGGTGACACTTGCCTTTGTGCTCGACGTGGCCATCACAGGTTTGAGTCCCGGCCTCATGTCTTTCCCCTCTCTCTCACAACCCTCTTTCCTGTCTGACAACTGTCCAATAAAAGCCACTAGAGTCGACAGAGCCTTTGAAAAACTTCAATGACAGAGTTCTGTTGTCTAAAAAACCTTCCACTTTCAATTTATTGGAAGTGGAAAAAGGTGCTCCTGTCAGATGAGACCAAAATCTCATTTTCTGGCCTACATTCAAAATGGTACGTTTTGCTAGCTGCACATCACCCATCATCCACACAATAAAACATGGTGGTGGCAAGATCATGCTTCCGCCTGCGCCTTTCTTCAGCACAGGCAGGGTGGTTAACAAAAGATGGACACAGCTAATTAAAGAACGAGACTCAATGAAAACTTGTTCAAGTCTTCAAAAGAGTTGAAATGAGGTAATAATATTTTGTGTTAGTTTGTGGCTGTAGTGCGACAAAATATGAACTATCTCAAAGGATATGAATACTTATGCAAGACACAGTTCATGAGTCCCCCCTTTTTGAAAAATGAAAATTTAAAAAAAAAAAAAAAAACGCACTAAGACATATGCACTGACACACAACAAACCTCCCCGAGTCATCTACTCATATGGGGACATAAATTATCAATGAGGTTCCACTCTGAGCTTGTGCATCTACACGCTAAAACGCTGAAGTAGTGTTTTAGCATCTCACCTCGTTCAAATGGCAGAATAAAATGGCTGCTCATGATATGTATTTTTATGCTTAAGCATTTGGTTGGGTTCTGTAGGGTTTCAAAGCAGAGGAGAAAATAGGTTTAAATGTAGCACTGTGAAGTGACAATAGAAACAATAGAAATTCCAGCACAAATCTATTGTTTTTATTGTGTTTTTTTAATTTTTTTATTTTGCATTATGTTGTACTCAAAATTATTTCATTAATTTACCTTATTAAAAAAAAAATCAATTAATTTTTTTTTTTTTATATAATATGACTGAATCTGATTCAGTAAAGTGCCTTCCAGTGCAAGATAATTATCAACAGCTAAGGTCTTAAATTGTTAAACTAAAGAAAAAAAAATGAAGGCCTTTCATGACAATGCTAACAAGATAGATTTTTCCCATGAGTCATTATAGTCTTGTTAGCTGGATTACCTCCCTCTGATTAGCATGCTGGTGGTCCTTTTAAAAATCATTTTCTCCATTTCATTAAACAGCAAAAGACTACCTGGCAGTTCAAACAGAGTCTAGAGCAAATCTACCGCAGTTTTCTTGGCAGATTCTTCATCAAGCCTTAGACTAACCTGATTGATAAAATGTCTCCCTATTTTATGTTGTCTCTTACAGTAATATTAAATCAGAAGTGGCTCGTTGATTTCTGCATTTTATGTGCCATTCATTCGTAGATGAATGGCACATAAAATACATTTCTGCATTAACAGCACTAACTGCAAGAGTGGATTTTTAGTGATGATATATCCCTAAAATGGCTTCTAATGACAAGAAAAGAAAAATAAATATCTATGAAACATATAAATATAATTTTATCTGAATGAACTAATTTAGTTTCACTGGCTTTTGTCTGTATTGATGATTTATGATGAACATTTTCTGTGACTGATTTTGCTTTTTTACCTTCATCAATAAAATTGTCATTTGTAAACTGCCTTTACAAGTGGCCTATTCTCTGGAACTTAATTTTCAATGTCAAAAGTGACTTGTGCCCTAAAAGTCAACGTCATGAGCTAAAACATTCGGGTGTGCTTTAAAAAACTAAATACAATAAAAATCTCTAAGGATGCAAAAACTTTATATGAAGCTTTTTCATAAGCACATGGCAGTTTCACCAAAACAAATTTCTCTTTCAGTAGGATGGAAGTGTGTAGTATGCAGCTGGTATTCGTAATTACTATTGTGTATCATCTTGTGACATTGCTATTTTGCAAGGTCACCAGTTAAACATTTGAAAGAAACAACTCTGACATTTTTGCTTTTAGACATTTTTAGAAGTTGTATAAACTGCCCTGTAGTGTCTCTCCCTGTAGTGTCTCTTTCTGTATATTGTTGTTGTTGTTTTTTCTGCTCACTTTCTCTACCCGTCATTGAAATAACACCTTAGTGTCCCGCACCACTTTAGCGCATCTTTCAACTCTTGGTCCCCCAAAGCTTGCATATCTGTCTACTGTACCACGTTTGCATCAAAAAAAGGCAACCAGATGCATAAATACAGAAACCAACGAGCAGAGTAAAGCTGGACTCATGCAAATTCTGATTGAACTCACTCTTTGCTTAAACAAAACAAAGGCAAGTATCATATTACACAGCTGTCTGACCTCTCTGTCTGCATTCAAAAATGCAAAGAAGGATCTACTAATTCCAGCGTGATGTTGGTTTTTTGTTCTTCTGAAATACTTGGAGACTCTATTTAAATTAGTTGTTTTTTGCATCACTCATCTCTTTCTGCCATAACCATAACTTGCGCAAACATGGTGCCGTTCAACTGTTGAAATCTTTTTTTCTTATGTCTGCCCTCTTGCTTGTCTTGACTGCTGTCCAGTGCTTTGTTCTCAAGTGCCTTTATAGATTTTTTATAATCCTATAGCCTTGTCACCTACTCACACATTAGACAAACTACTGTCCAGAATCTTGGAGGTCCACTTGTTGTGTACTGGGGTGGTCAGGTTGCCTTAATGCATTTTTGTTCTATAGTTCTCGTGTTAATCTGTGTCTGTTCCTTTCTTGCCTCTTTGTTGCAATACATATTTTTTATGTTATATCACACTTCCAGAATCTTAGCTGACAGTCATCTTGGTAGGTATCCGTAACTAACTGTCACGACAGCTATGGAGTTGCTAAGTCAATGTTAAACAAGTGATATTCTCTCCAAAAACAGCAATTTTGCTGATATATCTTTCTGTTGTACGTTGGTCAAGACTGTGAATATACTTTCTTTTTGTTTGTCTTGAAGCCATGAAAAATGCCATTCCTGTACCTCTCTGCTTCAGAGGGTACAGAATGCTAGATGTCACCGAACCGGCACATGAAAGTTTGACCACATTTTAATTGCTTTTAAAGCTCTTCATGGCTTAGCCTTGTCCTACATACCCAAGTTGCTATACCTCCACAGACCTTCCAGTTCCCTTAGAGACTTCCTCTGAACTACTTGTGTAGTTTTAGTTCTACGATTATGCAATAGAACAGCCATTTGAATCTCGTTTCCGGCCTTTTCCTGATCCTGAAATGGTCCGTCAGCTGAATTACTTTAACCTGCCGCTGAGTAAACTGATTTCCACTGCACACTGGCATTGTCCTTCTTGTCAAGTTAAGATTTTTTTTGTCAGTTTTAAAGTTTTACTCTGACAGTCCTAAAATTTAACGAGTATCCAGCTGGTTTGGCTACGACCATCTGACTACCTCTCATGGTCTCCCAAACATTTGTATCCATCTAACTCTTCTGTGTCAAGCATTTAGTCAGCTTCGATACTCATTTTCTTTGACGATTTGACTTTCCTCTGTAACTGGAACACCTCCACCCTTCTGAAATCACATCTCACAGTTCTTAGAACTGTGTTCTGATTAAACATCTAGGTAAGGCAAGCCACAAAGTCAAGTTCAGTTTTGTATCCCAGAACACCCACTGGTTTATTCAGCTTACCTCTGTATCGCTCCCCATCAACTGATTGCTCTGCAAATTCCTTTCCAAGAATGATCTTGGCAAATTTCAAACAGCCTGCATACCCTAGCTATCTCTTCAGTGAGCAACATCACAAGCGACCTGCGCCACAGCGCCTTCTTTTCATCCCATGTATGACTTAATCATTGTCATGTCTGTCACTGAGGATTGCTCTGTTCTGTTCATGCTGGTGACTTTGCTGTTGCTTTTCTTGCCTTAGGTTTTTCATGTATACACATCTAAGGAAAAGGAGGTGTGCATTTTCTTCCTCTGGCTTTTCCAAAGTATGCAAACACAGGGAGGTCCCACAACAACGCTAAATCTAACTTCTTGCAAAAAAATAAAAATAAAAAAAATAAAAAATAGCAAACATTTATGAAGTGCTACCGAGTCATTGGATTCTGAAGTGCCTGTATTTGAGTCCTTTATCTTGAAATGAAAACTAAGAAGAGTAATTTGACCAGAGGGTAGAAAAGACGACATCCGTTGCTTGGAGATATTTTTGCTGCAGATCTATTTCATTACTCATTTTAAACATCTTGGCAACAATCCTAAACGTACTTATTGTTCTTATTAACCTTTTGTGGAAGTGTTTTTCTGTGGCATCTCTTAACCTAAGCTATTAAAATATTTTGGGTTTTTTCAGATTTATTTTTTTTAAACATTTTCTTTTATTATTTGATATAAACTTCCCTTTCAGCCATCTTATTATCCAATTGTTAAGTTACCATCATTAAAGAGGCACCTTTGGTTCTTTGTACTCGGCATTTAAAAACATATAACTGGTGTAAACCTATTTTTTGTGTTTAAATAGAAATGCATGTTTATATTTCTAGTCAAGTAAATTGTATTCCTTATTATTATTACAAATAATAATAAGGAATGCATTCCAAACTCAAGACAGCAATTAATATCAATTTATTATTTGCTGAAATAAATACTCTGAAAAAGACAAAACTACTCATGTCTTAAATTAGGAAGAGAGATAATGCATTCATGTGTTTTGGCAGATTAGACGTTCTTCATGCAACATAAGAACATTAATATCAGTCAGAGAGAAAAACTTGACGTGAGAAAATGGCAATATCTCTTTTTCACACTGAAAAAAGATCGTTGAAATTCTTTTTGATTTGTAAAGCATTTACATGTGAGAAGAACAAATCGATGTATAGTTCTCTTCAAGATGTTTCTAAAATCCTAGCTCTTTTGTCATTATCCCAATAAATGCTGGATATGTTGTTACTTTCCTACTAAACTGAATTATTAGTGTATCCAATCAGAACCCTTTTTTTTGTGAAATAAACTATGATGAAGAAATTAAGAATCTAAAAAAGATCAGGGCAACATTGTTAAAGAAAACTGTCACTTGTGGAAGCTTGGATAGCAAAGAGCCAAAGAGGACCTCCTCTCACTATGGAAACAGAGCTGGAGTGCAGCCCATTGTTGCAGCCCCCAACTTTAAAGAGTGGAGAGGAGAACTGGAAAATGGAGAGTTGTGTGCAAGGGCAGAGAAAAAAGAAGAAAAGAAAGAGGAAGGGGTAGAGAAGACAGGAGAAAGGGAAAGCTAAAGAGGCGGACGGAAGGAAGAGAGAGAGAGATAAAAAAAAACTGACACAAAATAAGGATTTTGGGGAAGAGGAGGGCGAGAAAGTTTGAAAGGGAGGGAGAGGAGGAGGCTGGAAAGTCATGGAGGGAGGTAAAGAGAGAATCGGGGCATTCATCCATGCCTCTGGAGACGGACGCAGTCTGAATTCGGGATAACTCATTCAAAAACACCAACTCCACTTTGTCCCACAACACCTCTGTCAGTCTCTGCTACAGTTACCAAGTGGCTGGGACACATCCAGAATACCTTAATGCCATGACTGACAGCAATTTGCTGCATCTGAAACCCACCCACAGAATACACGTCCTAACACATGCACACACACACACACACACACACACACACACACACACACACACACACACCCCTGAATGACACACAGTGGATAAGTTATTCATTTCTGTTAAGGTTTTTGGTGCAATAAACATGATCAGAGACACACTCTGGAAAAGCTATGCTCGCTCTTAATATCTAAGCCGACGGGCTTTCTGATGATGAATAATACACATGCGTGTAGGCATGCATGCGCAGGACACACGCAAACACAATCAGAATGCCTAAGGAAACATGCTGCAGTGTTGTCAGAAATGCACATTCTCCATTCTCTGGCACAAGAGAGTTTCCTTAACCCTGTCAGATAATTGGTCTCCAGGGAAACAGTGCTGCTTAAAGCTAAAAGTTAAACCTTAATAAGGCTGTAAATACACACGCAAACATTAAAATAACTGTTACAGAAGCATGCAGGAGCGTGGAACTGCAGATAAAGGTGCACATACACACAAGACAGAGATATAAATAATTGAAGTTTGTGTTCTCACATTTAATGAAAGGTGATACATGCCACAGTAATAAAAAAACAAGTCAATCAATTTTGCTGCCTTGGCTTTTTTAGCCTCTCCGGCAGAAAGCAGAGTAAACACGAGCACACTGTCCTGGAAATCCTATGGCTTTCCAACAAGTCCCTTTTTTTTACTTTCTCCACTATTTTGTTGCAATAAAATGTTTCCCACATAAATAAAAAGGTTTAATGCTCCTCTTTAAATGCTAAATGTTTATGACACGCTTCAATAACTAAAAAACATATGCTACACTTTATATGAACTAAAAAAAATAAAAAAAAAAAACTAGAAGGAAAAACTAAAAATGCTGCACTCACCTTTACTTTGATGAAGACCCTAATAGGCAATTCCAGCACCCAGTTTTGCTGTGTACACATTTCCCATCAATTTCAGAAAATCTGATTACTGTTAATAAAGTTAAAATATCATAGCAAGATTTTTCTTGACAATTGCTTATTTGCATTCTTAGCCAAAGCTAGATTCAAAATTGTATATTTTCATACATTTATTATTCAGGAGAAAAAAAAAAAAAGAAAAAAAAATAGGGGTGTGGCAAGGATCTGTTTTGACTTGGTCAAATAATGCTAGGCCAATGCCAGACCTCACTTCACACGGTGCTTATTGTGCTCATATTCAGGTGAGAAATAATAAAAAAAACCAGACAAACAGTGGTGCCTTCACAACATCTCAAAAGTCCATCACCTTCAGTGTAACCTTTTTGGAGTCTAATCTCAGGCTGACTCCCTTTGGTGTAGAGCTCTCTATTATAGCCGTGGACTCCGCCCACAAGAAGACAAAACCAAGAGAAAGAAACAAAACTAAATAATTACTTCTAATTCAAGCAAGCTCCTATGAAAGCATACAAAATAAATAAAATAATCATACAACTAAAAAAAAACGTGACTCCGAAAATTGCTTTGTTTGAATAATCCTGGAACATGTTTGACACTGAAAATTACAAGCTAGTATGGATGCAGTGACGTGTGGTGAGGTTCATGACTGGTGAGGCACAGACTTCCCCATCGTCGGATGTACAAATCCAAAATCCAGTACAGAAGCTATATACATTTTGACCATAACTAGTTAAAGCTTCTAACCATAAAACATCAAGAAAGATAAAGGAATATTTAATGGGCTCTTTGGACGTCTGCTTCCGTGTTCGGGGATAAGTGGCTCAGTCGGTTCCGGGCTATTGAAACTGGCATTTTACACTAGGTGCTTTCAGGGCTTGCCCAACAAATATCAATCCGAAGCTCCAACAAGTAAGCTGGGTTTTAAGACGTACACTTCGTTATACATTCACGGATACGAAGGTGAGTTTAACTTATGAGAGGCCCCATGGGCCAAAACTTATAAACTCTCTTACACATACTATCTCTCATATTTACTTTCTTTAAACTTTGTGGCTAACATTAACTTTAGCTTATGCTTGTAGGCAATATTCTCGGACATTTTCATTATAAAAATGTGCTGTTTAAGTAACACTTTCATACATTCTAGCGAACAATGTTTTTACCTTTTTTTTGTGTTTATTTTCAAGTATATTATATGTGTTTATTGTCGTTAGTATCGGAGAGCAAGTAACGGGGAGATTACTGTTCGGCCTTTTTGCTTCCGCATGAGTAAACACAACAAGCCCCATAATACGTAGCCGGCCATTGTCAGAGTTCTACTTCAGCTGACTGTTCAGGTTCAAAGTTGTTAGAGAAAAATGTGCCCATGTTTCTTAAGGTCTCCGTGTTATTTCGTTTTATTACTTTTGCATGCTTCTTGTGAAGAGCTTAAATATAGTTGTGTTTACAGCAATGCAGGCGGATCAGTTGCTTGGCTGTCTGGCTCTGGTCTGCTCACTTGTTCCCATACACGTGCTCATCAGGCTGAATGCAGATTCCACGGAAATAACACAAGGAAGGCTCCCTTTTTTTTACCATCCGTCTCCCCCTGTAGTTTTAAGCTGAAGAAGCTGATCTGGAGTGTAGTGAAGACTGCAAACTTTGCTGTGGGGCGTTAGCTTTAACTTGTCGCGACGAATACTTACAAGCCACCATCTTCTAAATTCAGGGTCTCTTGGAAATCCTTGAAAACTTAAAAGCCCATTATATTTGGAAGACAACAATGTTCATGGTATTGCTTTAATTTGCTTCTGAAATACGACTTTGTCTTTCCTAGCTGTCATGGTGACGGTACCAAGAAAGCTGCATTTTGCTCATGCGGATGTGACGTCAGCGCCGTAGGTGCAAAGAGCCCATATGGTCACATTTTGTAATATTTGCATGTCTTGTTTGGCTGACCTCTCTTTTCTGATTAAATTGAAAATTGTGTATTTTTATTTAATATGATGCCCATACCCTTATCCTTCTTCATAAATATCATTCTGTTGTAAAACAAAACAAACAACAAAAAAAGTCCTTGTTT
>NW_006799982.1:2596208-2627594 GCF_000485575.1 Poecilia formosa | reverse complement strand
GTATTTATTCTGGTTATTTTAGTTTGATGATCTAAATATTTAGTTGACATGTGGTGGAGGAAATCTGTTTGAGGGCAAATGAATTTTCCACAACACATGATGTCACATAAAAGGCTAAACAAGTATGCAAATGGTTCATCATGGTTGTCAGAAAAACACACCATTTTTACAGGGGTGTGTAGACTTTTCATATGCATTGTGGGTGGAAGAGATAGCAGTTCTTCCCAAAGGTGCTGTGACCAAGCTCTGTGTGTCTCCATGCATGTCGTGTATCTCTTTGTCTGTGTATGTAAGTCTGTGTGACCTTGTCAGGAATGTTTCCTATTTAATCATCCCAGGAAAATCTCAAACTTGCCTTTAAAATTGAACATGAAAGGTAACCTTCTCTATTTTTACTCCCTCTCTTTCCACAAAGAACCAGGGAATTATCTTATTTTTTTTTTCCAGCTCGTCTCAGATCAGTCGCATGAATAGGATGGAGAGAGCAAGAGAATGAAAAAAAAAAGTGATGGGGAGAAGAGAGAGTTTGTATGACAGGAAGAGGGAGAGTGACAGCAAGACAGGAGCGAGTTAAAGAGAGAAAATGAGGTGCAGTAGAGAGAAGGCAGTTGAATGAGATGTAGGGGGAGAAGGGCCGCTGGTAAAGCATTGAACCAAGACAAATATTTGGTGTATTGGAGAGGGCTGCAGCCCTCGTGTGTGGAATAAGATGTCCACTTAATAAGGTGCAGACAGAGGATGTCATAATGAGGTAGGAGTTCAATGCATCAAACAGGCAACTCAATTTGCTGCGAAATGAAGATGCAGTCCAGTCGTGGTTACCACTTTCTCGAGGACAGAAGTTTAATAACGTCTCATGAATATGCTCCGTTCTGTAGACACGTGTCACTGACGCTGTCATTCTTACTCCTCAGATCTTGTGTGGACACAGTCTTTTATGTCTATCAAGCGCTGCCTCTTTATCCCCCTCTCAGGGAGCGTGGGGCAGCCAGCTAAGTGGTGGTGCTGGCTCAGCCCAAGGCGAGAGCAGCGAGACCTCACGTTTGGCTGGGCTGAAATATTTAAGGAAGCCATCCAAAGCTTGTTTCCCTCAGTCAGTACCCAGTGGGTCATTCCCATCAGAGACCAATTACAACTATTGCTGAGCCAAGGATGAAAAGCTTGTTCAAAGAAAACAATGGACCAGGACGTACAGTGCTTGCACACACAAATGCTGAATGCACACACTCTGTACATCAATAAGGCATTGCATTATGACCAGTTGGCTACAATGATGATAATTTTGCAGTCTGGAACATCCCTGATCTATCAAAGACCAGACCTATGAAGGTGTGCTATTTGTTTCTAAGATTGAGGAAACAAATACTTTAAATCCTAAAAGCTGTTAGGTGAGCATCCATAAATTGGACTTGCTTGTTCAACGCATTCAACAAATGGACGATTGAGTTGATCTAGGGAATTTGGAGGCTAAGACAGCACCTCAAACTGCTCCTCAAAATATTGCTTTTCAGTTTTATCTTTGGGGTTAGAGCACATTATCTAACTGAAAGTAGCTGCAGCCATTCAGCATTTTTATAATTTTGGGAGGATTATTATGCATAAATTTATTTAAAAAAATATCTTAAAAAGAAAAATAAACAGTAAAGAAGTGATCTACTTTGCTTTTACTGCTTTAGCTAAATTGATCCCTAAATTATTATTATTTCTAAATATATATATTTATGTGTGTGGGGAAAATTATTATTTTTTTGTGAAATGTGAATTTTTTTATTCTTATCTCAACTAAATTAAACAGTACACATATTTTTTGCCTTGTCTTGTCAGGGCAAGAAGGCCTGGAAGATTCTTTTCCTCTGATAGGTTGCTTGGCCTGAAAAGTCTGAGATCCCTGCGCAGCCCATCCCGGTGACGCATCTTCCCCAGGTAGGAAATATTCATGAACCTGTACATCTATTCGATTTAAAAAAAAAGAAAAAAAAGGCCAAGTTGTCTTTCATTATTTTTTTGGTCCAGTTTTAAAACCTGATGTGCTTGTTGTTGGTACTTTTGGAGCTGGATAGAGGGTCAGCATGGGAACCCCCCACTGGTCTGCATCTATGCAATATCAATCCTCTATTAACCGCTTGACAATATTTTTATCTGTGTTTCACTGAGAAGTTGCTCGCATAACAATAATAATAATGAGCTCAGAAGATGCGCTGGTCCACCAGGTGTTTGCTAATTGCTGCTGGTGAGTTTGAAGGAGCTGAGTGAGGGAGTCATGGGGACGGGGTTCTCTGGAGGAGCTCTGTCATCAAAGGTCATGCTCAGTTTCTCCAGGTGTTTTGCACAGTTGAATTGCTGCCACAGGAGACGAGTGTAAATAACCAAAGCAACACTCCACGTATGTTTTCGACGAGGGAAAAACATTGTAACATAAAGCAGAGCTAAAAAAATTCAAATTTTCATAATACTACCCCTTTATATATCACTTTACTTAGGTTTCTGTGTATGTATCCAGTCAGTATCCAATGTATTGATACTGAATGAATTGAGTCAGCAAAGGGGCCCCTTGGTGCATATTCACAGCATTCTCACCTGAGTTTTATACTTTCTTTCACTTTTTTCTTTTGCCACAAACTTTCATCTCAGTCTTCACTTTTCTTGTTTTTTTTTTTTTTTAGTAAACATAACATTATTCCTGCTTCCAGCAAGTCCCGCAGGTTTTACAGTTACACTCACATACCAAAGGTTTGAAATAAAAGACTGTCTGCTGAAGTATAAACCAAGGACAGTGAAAGGTTAGCAGGTGTATGGTCCCCTGCAAATACATGTCTGTTCACTGGTGACTCACTCTGCCAGCAGGGAAACCCTAATCTTTTTCTATAGTGACATGCATACAAATACAAACGCACGACAAGGCTGCATAAATCATTCATAATGATCATTAAAGGGAGGTTGAGGAGGATAGTTAATGTAGGCAGTATAAATCACTTCCCAAGCCCCCTCCTCCCTTAGTCACAATGATGAGAATTGACAAGCCACCAGATAAGGAGCAATTAACCACCGTTATCCGTGCCAAGTAACAGAAGGTACGGGGGACACACTTTTTTATGCATGCAGACAGGTTACCGTGCAACTTCACATGCGCTGACACTGACAGTGCGTACAGCACGCCAACATCAAGATGTCGAAAATGCAAACACTGACCCAGATGATCTCCCTTGCTCATACATGCGGTGCACTTACCTTGATTTATTTACCTTTTCTCTCAGGCTGGAAGGGGGAATGGGCTCAGTTTTTTTCAGTCATCCTTTTTGTAGGCCCCGGGGGAAAAATGCACTTAAGAAAGCATACATGGCAGCAACACATGCTGGAGCAGGGGCCTCACTAGCACATCCGGAAACTGAGGTAAAACACCTGATTTTAACAAGAAAACTATGAGGTGAAAAGTAGATAACACAAAATTTATGCTGCAGACATCTTTTTTCCTGGAAAGGGTAAGTTGTTTCTCCACCATTCGCAGATTAAACAGCATGTACACAAGCTTGAATAACAGTGCTAAGATGCTCCTCCTGGCTCTGTTTGGTTGTTTTTGACTAGGATTAACAATAGCAGCACTGGAGCTTAATTTTTTCACAGTATTATTTGTCTCATATTTTGCTGTCCCTACATGGTGACAGTTTTAACAAATATGTAAAAGAAAAAAAACATAACATTTTTTTTTTAATAAAAATGCTTTGACAATATTACAATTCACTTGAATTCTAAAATTTGATTGCATTCTGACTGGATATTGCAATAGTTTTAGAAATAGTGGACATTGATTCTCCAGGCGAGTTATGCGAATTCTAAAATCGAATCATTATTACTTGATTGATTCCTTTTACATTTCACTTAGTTTTGGTTAATTCATTGTTGGTTGTTAGAAACAGAATGTGTTACTCTTCATCAAAGTAAAACTTTTGCTTGCCTTCATCACATTGGAGGTGCATTTTAACATGGACTCTTACCTCCACATTTGTTAGGAGACCTGGAAAAGATCTGCAGAAAGTCTTAAATAAATGTATCATTCATTGCGACAGCTTACTGTCACCCGATCACCAACTTCACCTGATTTATTTTCCCCACTGAATAATTGGAGTCTAATTAAAGATTTAGCCATTCTAATATTTTCACTGTGACGTTGTACTGCTGAAATATGATGAACTTATTTTTAGGCTGTTAAAACATCTTTACCTTAGGTGCCAGTAAATGTGGCAGACACCGTTGGCAGGAAAGGGAATTTAAATAGTTGCACTCCTGCTGTGATGTTGAGGCAAACATTTGCAAATGCATATACTTGCAGCTCAAAATGTTTCACTTGTATATAGTTTTTTGATATTTTTCCAGAAATGCTTTTGTTATTTTTTGTTGATGTTGTTGATTTTTTTATTTTTAATTTTTTCTGGTTTGATTCCAAAGCTCTAAAACCTTTTAATATATAGCTGATCAAAATTGTGGTCTGGAAGACAAATCTATTTATAAATATATTCAGTGGTAGTGGATTAGAAGCAGGTCAAAATGTAAGCAACAGACTAAAAAAAAGAGCCTAAACAAATGACTGAAAATTACTTTTAAACAGGTTGTTCATCAGCTCGTTAAAAGCTTAAAAAGTCTTTTTGCTTTTAGAAAATGGCAGGATTGTTGAGCTCCATAGAAAGATCTCTTTCTTTAGGTTGTACTAAGGAAGTTCTTGAAAAATATTAAATCATTCAGAGTGTTATGGGAGAAAAAAGTCAAGAAGAAAATACTACAAAAATTACTGCTGCCTATGCAGTGAGGCTGCAGAGACCTCACCAAACCCTTTTATTACACTTTTAGTTGTGTTTTGGGTTTTGGGGCCATTGATTTAAACATTTGATCAGCTGATGATCAGCTGTTTGAGTTTAAATGTCGTTCAGAATCAATTGTGAAATCTGTTTGTATTGCTTATTCCTTCTGTTTTAATGTTTTGCATTTTGAAGCTCAACTTGCAACTAGGTTATGCTCCAGCAGCACAAAATATGAAGAGATGCGTCTTCTTTCTCAAAAGTTTGATAAGAAGTGCATTCTTAATGTATATTCACTGATGAAAAATAAAAACAAAGGGCATTTTCTTTGTAAATAGTGAGCACGTGGCTATTTGCTTGTTAGTACCTTCCCTTTCAGTAGATATCCTCACTGTCTTAGGTTATGCTGATTCTTAAAACATGACCTCTTTGCATAATTGTGCAGTACATTTATATACTGTAAGTACATTGAAAGCATGTGTAAGCTTTCTGTAAACCATTTAAAACCTTAAAAACGGGAAAAAAACAAGGTCAGAGAACTTTAAGAATTTTGGCAGTAGAAATGAGAATGACAAATTCTCATTGGCCATCAGTTTATCTCACTTCCAGAAAATAAATGTTATTAATAAAATAATTATTACAGTGACCTATACTATGCAAAATTAATTTCACTTTAATGCGGGTTGTGTTTTAATGCTTTATTTCAGGGTTCTGAAATAATTTCAAAAATAATAAATATTGTATACTAATCACAATTAAGATTACAATTCTTTATTGTATGTCAAATGCTTGGAAAAACTGCAGGGCAAATATGAAGTTTTGAAGCATCAGTCTTATGGAATGTGTAGTAGATACTAACCTGGAACTCGTATTTGTTACTTAAATATGACACAAAGCTTCTAATTTTGTCATCTATGATGTTATTAATGGGGGATTGCTAACATGTCCTGGACCTATGGAGCATTGTTGATCCCTTGAGATTTTGTTTCTTTTTTGTTTTTAAATTCTGTTTTGTTAGACTCACAGAAAAAGTGTAGAAGCTTGTAACAGCAGGAAACACAACAAACATCTTACAAAACGAAATGTGAGCTGGCCCTGTGAGCATTCTGCCTGTGAGCTGCTTGTTGTCAGAAGCCAAAGGTACTTTCCCCTATCTGTGGACTGTGTGAGTAATTTCACAAAAATGTGACTGTAGACAAGGTGAAAGTATTACTCATATTCAAGTAGAAGATGACCAGACAAGCCAAACTCAAAGCAACCTAATATTTTCCTTGTTTTCCTTAAAAGTATGTGTAAGCTTTTTGCAAGCCCTGAAAGATGTCTGGTTATCTTGACTCATTGCATAGATAACTAAAAAATCCAAACAACTTCATATAGCCACAGTGATTGGAGTGTAGCTGTTTTAGGGAGAAGTTACCATAATGAGTCAATAAAAAAAAAAGTATGATGTTTGAAGACTGAAGTCCTTAATCCAGCAAATAAACAATGAGAATCAAAGCACAGCAGCTAAACATAAAATGTATCTGTTGCCATGTGGCACTCCTAAATGCTAAACTATTGTGTGATTGATGGGTGTGTTTATGTATATGAAAAATAGTGCTACTCGATTTCCATTAGCCGCTGTTCCGTCCTACCTGGTCAAGGTAGGACAAATTGAACTCCTGTTTTTCAGTCAGAGAGCAGAGTTTGAAGGAGCAGTTGAGTTCGGTTCAGCCATGCTGGGCCCTTTAGAAGCTTCCAGAAAAAAAAAAAAAATTGATTTTCTACAGAAGGGGTTCTGTTTATTCTGGCTGCAAAAGAGAGCAGGTGCTGGTCATTTCACTGCTTCACCATTTTAAACTTAGTTTTGTTATTTCATTATTGAGCGGTCTGCCATAAGACATCGCTAACTTTAGCAAAAGTGAAATTGGACTCTAACCCAGCTTTAACAGATACCTGAAAGGCTACAGCAAAGGTGGTGTGTTTTGTCATTTTACTGCTCATAATAAACTACATAGTGTATTAGGATTTTATGTGACGTCTCAATTTTTTTTGTGGTCATAACATAGCAAAATGAGAAAATGTATTAATACTACTACAAGTTATCATCAATGAAACTGCAGTCTAATTAAAAATGTGCATAACTTACATTCAGTGCAGTGGTATTAAATTCTTTAGTGCAATGGTCTGTTAGTCAGAAATTACACTTTGTCACACCTTGCACGTTTTTAATCCAGACTTAATAATTTCTAAGAGCAAACTGCATCAGATGCAGCTCTAGGGATAGTTAAACTTATTATAATAAAATACTAAATGATCAATCTAGTTTCAATTTCATGAGAGAGAAGTATTTTATTGAAAATAAGCATAGCTGAAAAGAGTATTGCCTCCCTTACAATAGGGCATGTGAATGGGAATGTGAATTCATTCAAAATGATTTATTAGCTGTCAATGATCAAGAATCACACATACACAATGTATCATGATGTGTTTGTGAGATGACTCTTTACACTGATCAGAAAGAAAAATGCAGCATTTATTTTTTTCCTGGCATCTCTAATTTATTCGATATCTGCCTAGCATTACATTTTTTTCCCCCCCATTTGTTGTTTTCATTTCCATTGCTTCTCTCAAAGTAATAAGTTGCTACACCAAAACAAAGATTTTCTTTTCACAAGAAATGTGACATTTTCTTTTCAGCTCTCTTCTGTTTTTCTTTCTTGAGAGCAGCACTCAACCATCTCAGAGCCTCCTCCAGAGCATTTATTTTTGTGCAACGTATGCACACGAAGGAAAACAAATTAATTCAATCTAATTATTGGGTATCCTTTTATAAGGTGAGGGTTGCCTATAACAAATAGCACATCACTCCTCTTTCTTCTGTTTTCTGTTGCACCTAGTACGCAAGAAGAAACCAGGTAAACAATCATTTGAAAGGCCTTTTTTATTGTTTACAAGACAAGAAAGGAAGAAAAGAGGAAAGTATGGGAATGATAAGGGTCACAACTCAGCCTTGGCCATCTGCTAACATCAACAAAAACATCAGTGCAGTTCTCCACGGTCAGCATTTAAACTGATTAATATACAAAAGATGCAAACCTATTTTTTTTCCTTTCTTTTTTTTTCCACTTTTTTTTCAAAATTGCTTTTGTTGCCCGGGTTTTGTTTTTTTCTCTGTGTTTTTTTTTTCTTTTTTCCCCCCAATTCTAACCGACTCCTCACTTTTTCCTCTTGTGCTTGAGTCACTCTCTCCTTGTTTCCTTAAAACACTATGTACCTAGGGGAGCTGAACAAGTTTAAAACATGTACCAGGCCATGTCTCTGCCCACTGACCCAATGCAGGGATACATCTGGAGCAAAGCTATGAAGCTGATGTAGCCCCTAGGCCACGCGTGCGGACGTCAGGCCGAGCTCAAGATCAGTAAATAGCAATGCTATTATTTTAGAGAGCTGCAGTCAAATGTTGCTGCAGTGTGTGACCTTTATGACGCTTGTGGGGCTAATAAGCAAATTGAAAAGTGAGCAGAAAGTGGTGGAGGGAAGAAATTGGGGCAGATTGAACTGCCAGACTCTGACACAAACAGTTGCACTTCTGCGGATGTTCACATCCAGAAATCAGTTCATGCATGAGGATCTAATGTTATTATCAGTGATACAAAAGATACTCCCACACAGTCACAAACACTTGCAGATGGTAACACTATGTTAGCTCGAGACACAATAGGGCGTAAGTAAGTTTGTCTGTGCACGACAAATCAAGCAGCTCAGCAGTGAAAGTGACTGTCGGAGCCGACTATTGCAGGGATGTGCTGATAGAGAGGTTTTAGAGCAGCAGACTACTGCCTAAGGCCTAGAAGAAGGGCTGGGGGTGGGAGTGAGTGGGGTGCAAACATAGCAAAGGAGGAGAAGCAACCGAGATAAAGAAAACAGGAATGCAGTGGAAAATAAACAAGGTTAGAGTGAAACGGGGAGGGAGGCAACAAGCAAGGGATTTGAGAGAGGTGGGAACCAAGGTCAAAGTCAGTGAAGCAGAGAGAGAGAGACAGGTGAGGAAGGAAAGGATGGATGGGAAGAAAAGTGACAAGAGAAGATGGCGAGGAACAACAGAAGGGAGGGCTTGGGGGGACGGATGTAGAGGGAGACCAATGCATGATAATTTGTTCATTAGGAAGGACCTTGACCGAGAATTTCCCCTCAACATCCTGATTTCCTGACTCCGCTCCTCCTCTTCCCTTCTTTTCTACTTTCCCAGCCCCACTCCCTCATATCTCTCCACATGTACGCACACCCCCTCACAACACACACAGACACACACCAGCACCATCCAAGCCACTCTGCTTAGATTTCTCTTTTTCTCCTTGTCAACGTCACCATTCGCTCATTATAGAATTCCCACTCAGCAACTCTAAGATGGATAGAGAGAGGGAGGGAAGGAGGGAGAGAGATTATGGCAGTCTACTGTCATGATTTCTCTGCTTTCTTACTTTCTCCTGCTTTTGTGCATGCACACAGAGCATTCCCCCCCTTCCCTGCCGGGGGGGTTTAAAGAGCCCTAATGGGATAAATAAATCCTTCGAAGAAGATGGGGGGTTGAGGGAGAGTAAAGAGGGGTAAAGGAGGTTTCTTTTTTTTTTTTTCCTTCAAGCACGCTCTTTAGCAAACAAATGTAAAATCGATAAGGAGTGGCCAGAGATACTAAAAGTGTGTCCTATCAGTGGTGTGCAGAAGAATAGAGAAGGGAGGTCTGATCATAAAGTAAAAGGTTATGGTTAAAGTAATGAGAATTAGAGCCAAAGTGTTATGGAGATGGTGCCACACACAGGAGTAGCAGTACAATCTGGGCACTTCTGTTTAGAAAAATGACTTCAAATCCTGCTCATCATGATGTGAAGTAAATAATAATAATAATAATAATAAAAATAAAAATAAAACATTTCTAGGTCAGGACTGACTGCATTTGAAGTCATTTCCATATTATACTAATCACAAAATCTTAAGTGTTATAGGGTTATGAGTCACATCCCACTTATGCAGTATCAGGCACCGGGAACCATTAGACCAGAACCAAAGTAGGGCCGCTTAATTATAGGTGGTCGGTGTGGGGAACTGCAGAACTGCTTTGAATTCTGCCATATTGGAGATGTTCAAGGATGAATGTGAGCAGGCCTATTTGAGGTCATGCCACAGCATCTATCTGTGATTCGCGCTTGACTACCTCATAATTTTAGCATCCTATCCAGCACCCACCATTTCTTCTTTTTCATGCTGATTGTTTTTAAATCATCAAAAATGTTGCTTTAAGTGCTACTCGTAATGGCTGCACGTATATGGGACTATAGTTTAATTTCCTGGAACCACTCCAGCTTCCTTGTGCTGTGATAAATATCGTAACCTTGTTTAACTTACCTCATTAAACAAACTCTCGGGAAAGCATAGCTGTACAACACGGGCTCACACTACAGAGACATCTTTTTTATCATCAGTAACAACCCAAAGCTGACGAAAACAGTTTTGCTGGCTTAACTACATTTAAGTTCTCTTGGGAAATTCCATTTACAGCCTGCAGAGCTGGAACACGACATATCGCTCTGAGCGGTCCGTCTTTGGATATGGATCAATACGGCTTATAATAGATCTGTATTACTGAGTTTCACAATGCACTCTGTGCTCATCCTGACTTCAGCTTTAATTGTTTAGTTAGGCTAAACTCCTATTTTAAGTGAAATGCGACGCTTAAACACTGTTAACTCGAAGAGGCAAATGCCCTCATGAGTCAATCATTTTTAGTATTTCTTAATGTGTTTAGAAATGTTGCCGCCAAGAATAAAGTTTGATGTTCATGCCTGACTTAAACAGTGTTTTCTTGAAAGAAAACGTGGTTAAGCTGAAAATTAGGTCCCTGCAATGAACCTTCGGTGTGTCCTCATGAAGACTCCTGTGCGCTGATGATGCTGCGTTCAGCACTGCTTCCAGGGCTAAAACTGAAGAGAGGCTGTCAGAGGAGTGACTGCGCTTCATAAAGAGGCTGAGTAAAGTCTACCTGGAGCAACTTATAAATCTTTATGAGTGCACCACTGGCAAAGCCGTGTCTACTGTCGAGGCTGTTTTTGGCAAGGGAATGTATTCTACATTTGTAATATTTTTAAATTCTTGATGAGGCCAGGCCAGAGGGTCCAGAACAAACCCAGAGCAGGGTTTGTTCTGGAGCAATATAGTAGCAATATAACATAATAATAATTAATAATAATCTATTCTAATAAAAAAGTTGTAGACTTAAAATATATTTGACACCTAAAAGTTAAATGAACCAGAAATGTACTCATTGAAATTGTTTTGATTCAATAGGTTTAAATATATTGTTTTATAATTCCTCTTAACGATTCACTTAAAATAGCTGTTATAGGTCCTTCTAGGAATGACTGTTACAAATTAGCAATGAAAAACTGTAATGCAGGCATCCGGTTGTCTTGACCTATGTTTCTTGTATTTGTCCCTGTCAAAAAAACAACAACAAAAAAACAATAAATTAAAAGCTTAAGTACAAGCTACAAATGATTTAAGTTTATTTCCCTAGAAATAAGACCCTATACTCCTGAAACTAAAGTACAGTACTTCAAATTAAACTAACAGATTTTTCCATGTGAAAAAAAAATAATAATAATAATAATTTAAGTTAATCCTTCATTGGGTTTACCTGTTTGGTTAATTTATTAATGTGATATGTTTTAGAAATCCTAACCTGGACTGATTCAAACTAAACACCATAAATAAGTCATGACCTTGTGTGGCTCTATCCTATCCCCTGTGCTGCAAAACATTAACTCTGGTTGAGCAGTTTATGCTCCAAAGGGATTCAAGTTCTGTAGAGAACCCAATGAGGAAATCAAGAAAACCAAATCAGAGAACATAAATGTAAGATCAGCTATATATCATGGTACATCCCCCAAGGGAGCCTGTAAGAAATCTTAAAAGCTCCCATGTAATCCTACCACACACTGCTCTGATTATGTGTAAACATTACCACACATATACACATACATGCAATCTGTTTATATATTTTTTTTAGCCCTGTTCTTTTGAGGGAACTTAATTTGCCTATTTCATTGCTGCATAGCTGATTACCTAAACTGCATTAATCATAACTAATGAATTAACCTGAAAAGATTAACTGCTCCCTCTTGGTTTGGAAGTAGAAAGTAAATCTAGCCTTAAGCGTCATTTTCATTTTTAAACAGTCTGCATACTGAGGTAAGTGACTGTTTATCAAATGTTGCATCTTCATAGTGTTGCGTAAGATAAATTAATTTTATTATTGGGTCAGTTTCCGACGTATGAGCCGATCAGCATGGTGAGGCAGCGTGGTTAAGACTTTATGTTGGGCATTTGCAAAATGAAGGTTGGAAGCAGCACTAGCAATAAAAGTAAAGTCCCAGTTTTACAACTGTTGAGTGGGAAGACTGGCATTTAATCCCCAATTTTATAAGTTTGCGCCTATAAATATTAGCACATTACACCAGTATCAAGTCATAGTGGTCATTCAAAGTGCTGTTAAAAGCCTCATTTACCTCTGCCCACAAAAGAGCACACCACACACACACACACATCTGTATGCAGATTGTTGGGCAACTAAGGTTTCAGTGTTTTTCCCAACTTTAACAGATGGTTCAAATCCACAATTTTCTGGTTGTTAATCAACGAGGGGCTGTAAGACAAATTAATGGTTGACCCTTAATTTAATCCCTATTTGTGCACATTCCCACGTAGACGTATTCCAGGTCTTTTGTGAAGTATAGTATGACTTGACCCAGTCATTTTAAAATGTTTTTTTTAATCACACTTTTCAATAAGCCTACATTGCAGTGTTATGTTTTATCATTCTAATTTTCTAATCTTAAAAGTCATGTTTCCATTAGTTGTAAGTGGATACTCATCATAATTATTAAAACTTTAGAAATAAAGTCTTGAAAATATCAGTTTGTGTGTAAATGATCTGCACATTGATTCACTTAGTGAATTGAGTTACTGACATAAATTGACTTTTCAGTAAAATTTTAATTTCTTGAATATGATTTTATATACAACTCATATCTTTATATATGTATGTATGAATTTGTAGAGCTCCTTGTTTGGAGCGCTTTTGACTGCATTTATTTAGTACTTTTACATGTTTTTTTGAGGGCTTCGAGTCCCACCATGTAGGTTTTTGAAAAACCTCATGTAGCCATGTCAGCGCCTTTTTTTATTTCTACCATATTAAAATTATAGCTGATGATGGATGGATCTTTTAATAGATGGAGCCTGTGGGCTCTTGCATATGTGTGTCTAGGGCTGATTTTAAGCACTCTCTGCATGTGTGTATTTTACTCTCTGTGTGTGTATTTTAGCATTCATCGCCTCGTAAGGCCCATTTTCCAACAAACACTTGCATTGTGAGGACTCACTGCTCCTTATGTCGCCCAAAGAAGACACAGACAAATAGATGGTCTCAGAGAGAACAAGAAGGAGAAACTGAGAAGATAGATACAGCAATAGCGCACATGCAGGCTTAAAACTTTACTCCCCTTGCAGAGAGCACCCCTTGCCCTTACTCTCTTCCTCTCTCTAATACATACGCTGTCTCTCTCGCACACACACAATGGTTTCCAAAACTCACATGCCTTTGGATGTTGGAATTTGATAGAACTGCCAGCAGCAAAACATGTCCTGTCTAATACCACACTAAAACGGGGAGGATGGAAAGTGAAGCAAAAAGAGAGCAAAAAGTGCTGAATATGTATTCTGAGCAGAACGTGTCTGGTCAGGCAAGCAGGCATGACGGCACAAAATTCACGGACATCCCTGCGCACCCACGTGCGTACATAAACATACGCACGAAGACGTGATCACAAACTGGAACAGATACAAGCAGAGATATACATGCGGAGACATCAAATGTCAGGCTAAAGAAATTGATGCTTGTTTATATCAGCTACCAGCAATCTTTGTTCAGGGTTCGCGGGATCTACAAAGATATAAATATGGGGTGATCTGTCAACCTGACCGAACACACATACTGATGTATAACACAAAAACACACTTCAAAAGGGCATATAAAATAACCCTGCACTTCCAATTGAATACAATTCTTTAGGTTAGTACGGAAGAAAACACACAAATACTTCTAACATCCTAAACTGACAATAAAAGTACTTACAAAATGCAGTGAACAATTCCCTTGTTCCAAAAACAAGTCGCATTGAACTCTTTGGCTGGATGAGTAACACGGATGGAGGCTATTTTTCTGTACAGAGGATGCTGATGAATATTGTAACAATCATGACAAACACTACCAAGTACTTGTCTCTCTGTTCTGTGTCAACACAATTTGCAGTCTGTGTTGTTCTGCATTTGTTTCCCATCTTCCATTCACGCAAGTAATTAGTAAGTAATGGTGCTGACTCTAAGTTATTATGTACGGAGTTCTGACTTACCTTAAATTAGTTTTTTCCCCCATTTGAATATACATTTTGCATTAATTGAACCCAGTGAAGCTAAGTATTTGGGACGGTGACTGATTTTGTTCATTCTTTTTGATGAATCGGTGCATTCGCCAACATATTATAGTGATGGCCTCATTCTTGGCCAATGCAAAAATAAAAAATAAAAAATATATATATATATTTCAGAGGATCATGAACAAAGCTGATTATACTTATCTGCATTTTTTAAGTATTTATGCTATTGTGTAAATACATTTTTGCTTGGCAAGTAAAATTTCTTGAATTATGCCAAGATTTAAATTAAAACTCCAAACAACAAAAGATGGCACAATATTACAGCAGTTATGCATAAGTTTACATAAAGAATTGACTGATGGCAGGAATTTGTCAATTTTCAGCCTGATTGGCTGTGACTGATGACCAGCTACATAGAAGTTCAGTTCCCCCCCCATTTTTAACACGACGTTTTACAGGTACAGCCCAACGATCTGCAAAACATAAAAAGTTTTGATATTTTATGTCACTCATTTCACAAAGTGAAGGTCATATATTATGTAGATTCATAACACATAGAGGGAAATACTTAAAGCTTTTACTTTGGTGATTATAGCTTGCAGATTATGAACCCCAAAATTCTGTACTTCCAAAATTAGAATATTGTTAAAACGGTCAAATACTGGAAAGTCATGGTGTCACACCCTATTAGCTGAATAACTCAAAACACCTGGAATGGTTTCCTGAGCCTCAGTCTGGGTCAGCAGACCACACAATCATGGAGAAGACTGCTGATTTAGCAGATGTTATTATGGTCCTACACAAGACGGGTAAGCCACAGAAGTCTGGCTGTTCAAAGAGTGCGGTATCCAAGAATACTCATAGAAAGTTGAATTGAAGGAAAAGGTGTGGTAGGAAAAATTCCACCAACAACAGAGGTAACTGCTGCCTTAAGAGGACTGTCAAGTAAAATCCAATAAAGAATTAATCTGAGGTTTTAAAGGAGTCTGTGCTCCAAGAGCCATTACACGCAGACAAATCCTATTCTAAACCAGAAACAATGCCAGAGACATCTTAGGGCAGACTAAGGAAAAAAAACAAACAAAAAAACTGGACTGTTACTCAGGCGACCAAGGACCTCTTTGAAGTGGAGAGGCACATAATCCCTGTTGCTTAAAGTCCAGTGTGAAGTCTCCACAGTCAGTATCGGTCCACTGCGTGTTTTCTGAGGTTCACGGTCAACACAGCCATCAACCAGAACAATTATAGAATAGTTCATGATTTCATCTGATCACAAGCCTCATTTTATGTCGATTTAAACTTTCAGCTGGACTTGGCACAGCTGACCAAAACGATTTGGTCACAGCACAATCTCATTTTATTTCATTTTTTTACCAAGTTTATATCCCGACAATAAAAGAGTTGAAAACCTCGATAAACTCTTCCACACATCCCACAAATTCTGTGAAGTGTTGAGATCTCTATTCCATGATGATGGCCACTCCATATGTGAAAAACATGTCTCATGCTCCCTCAGTCATGCTTTCACAATCTGAGTCCAATAAATTTTGGCATGATCGCTTTGAAATGTGCTCATACCATCAGGCCATGGACAAATTCCATGGCTGAGGAAAAATGGTCATTTAGTAAAATCAAGTTGTAGACAGGCACAACTTAGAGCTAAACCTACAGCTAAGTAAATAATCCTTGAGCCTGAGTGAAGTCAGATCATATAAGAGCAGTTTAGACTTTTGTTGTTACTCCATGAATAGTAAACTCTTACTCTGTTTGAAACGAGGTTTATTCTGCACTCATGGGAGTATTTACCTTTTCTGGTTGCTCCAGAATTATTTTTTTTCTTTTCTGAATGAATTGGTTCTTCTTCTCTGGTAGAGTATGTCCTCTTCTAAAACTACTGTTTCACTTTTTACTATCATGTCATGATTGCTACAACATTGGAAACCTTGTTATGTAGTTCTAAATGTGAAGAAATGAAAGGATTTTGGAAGATGTTAAGTTTTGTCTTGTTTTTGATGTACGTTTGTTGCTTTTTGATGTTCTCCAGTTCTAACAGTTCTCCAGTGTGTATATTGGCATCAAGAATACAGAGTTTATATATATATTTTTTTTGCATTGTGGATATGGCGTTAGTTGCTTTTGCCATGATGTCACCACCGTCTTTTTCATCTTTAGCTGCCTTCTGCTCTCAGTGACCCCTAGTGATCAGAAAACTATTGTTCAAATTGATCCAAAAGTATGGCATGGCATGTAGGAGTTGGAACATGGCTTTTTGTTTTGTGATACTTGGATGTTTTTTGTTTGTTTGTTTGTTTTTTTGTTTTTACATTGTATTTAGGTCTGCTTCTCTGTTTAATTGAGTAATTTCTGTTTTGATGCATTCTGTGGAGGCCATTTCCCACTGCACTGCCTGACTTTTAGATTCCTCATGACTGATTGCACAGGTGTTTTCAATCAACTATAGTGGCATTCAGGACAAACTAAGAAGACTAGGGATGTGCTGAATGGCAGCCCTGCAGAAAAGTGAGGGGCACAGCAATGATTTGTGTGTTTTCTGGAAACATCGCAAACAGGCCCATAGCCACAGGAAGGCCCTCCTGTGTCTGAACCCACTACTTAAATGGCGCTATGCTTGTATGCTGCCGGATGGTGTGGATCTGTCCAGGCTGGTGACACGAAGGGACAGAGAGAGGCTTGGGGGAGAAGCAGACAGGATTGAGGTGGATTGTTTTTTTCTTTTTTTTTTCCATCACAAATGTGGCATATTTGTCACACTACAGCCCTGAGACTTTCGGTCATTTTTTGTTTTTTTTAAATGGCAATGTATCCGCAAGATTAGAAATGAAGCACGCCAGTAAATATGTAAATATATGTTAATAATATCCAATTCAAACCTAATCAAATCCTACAATATAAGACTGACCCAGCCAGAAGTTTCACTCATGCTTAATTAGTTATGATCACAGCGAATATTAACAAAAGACCACTTAGACCAAAGTTTATTGTGAACAATTAAAACAACCAAAAACAGAAAATTATCCTGAACTTCTTCAGCAGCAGCTGAGCAGAGAGGTGGTCTTCTCTCACTGTGGTCAGATACGTTGACCAAGTCGAGTCTGACTTTATTTTCCTCAGAATACTGGCTGATACATGATGACCACAATTGTGCATGCTGGAACATCATAACCAAAACTTATTATGAACTGATCCTGTTTGATTAGAGTTAATTGCAGTGCACCCACCTGCTGCTTCCCTGTCCTGATGCGCAGCAGGAGGCGCCGCTGACTCCCGGCAGCGGGTCTCTGACTTTGTGGCGAGAATAAACTTTGTCAGATCCTCAGAATGAAGCTTGAGCTTGTCTCCAAATGTTGTCAGGCTGTTTTTATAAGAGCATAAAGCTTTCAGATTTGAAGCTTCAACATGCAGAGTGATGCGAATCGGTTGGAGCCCGACACCATGTCACACATTATTCCGGTAGTCTTTGTTTTTCAAATAAATTTTCCAGCACTACTGGTCTTTATTTCACAGTGATTTGACAGGAAGAGGGCAGAGAGAAGAGAGGAAAACATGTGTTAAGGAACCAAGGACAGGAGTTCAACTCTGTACTGTGGCTGTCTACAGCCTCTGTATACGGAGTGTCCACTCTAACACTATGCCATGTTTGCAGTACCACCTTGGTAAATTACTTTATAAATTTATTCAATTAATATCTGATGAACTCACCTAGTTCCACATCTTTCATCAGTTTTGTCTTGTGATTGCAACTAGATGATGAGCCACGTAAAACGTAATTGAATCAACTAGTTGGCTAATTGGTGCGACCCCTAGTCTGTACTACCCTTCCAAGTCGTAATACCCTGGACTGTATCAGCTTTGTGATTACTCCACAGTGGTTTCATTTACCTAACTCATAGACTATTTTCAAGTGAAGGTAATATATGCATGTCCAGGAAAAGTATTTAGGGATCAGTATCAATTAGAGTAAATTGACTCCTTTTCAGAAACATATTGATTGCTTCAGTCGTTCTTTTATTGGAAGAGAGGGATTATTTTCTGATTACTTTGCTATATCCAGGTTATAATTGTTCTTGGTCTGTCCATTTAAATTGAAGAAAAAAAGTCCTGCTGTGTTTAATTGTAGCTAATAAAGAGTCCATGTGGCTGGTGTTAAGGGAAATTCAAATCAGGTGCCGGTCAGACACTTTATAAATTTGTTTGACGGCCCCTAAAAGTCCAAGGGAATAACCAATTATGAAGTTTATCTTGTAAATTTAGTATGAAATACTCGTTTTCCTAAACAGTTACCTATAAATTCAACGATTGTTTCTTTATATTTGTAATTATGTTTTTTGATCCCATAATTGAAATTTGAGCAAGCTCTAGTTTTGAGTATCAGTTTTATTATTAAACAATCACAGCAATCTCATCTTAGTAAACCCTGATTCTACTCTTTAAGAATGTAAATGTGACGTGCTGATTCTATTTGGAGAATGTCAATGTGAGCTTGTTTTCTTTTCATCCATTAAAATTTTAATAATAATCATAATCAGAAATAAATTAGTGGTGGAAAAAAAATGTAATGTCTATTAATTAAAGGCTTTGGAATTTATCCATTTCAATTAAACAATTTGATCAAATAACGCATGACAAATTCAGCAAAGTAATTTAATTCAGTTGATGACTGAATCAATTGAACAAATATGAAAGAATAGATATACGGTTTGCATCATAATTATGCACAGCTACTTCTGGCTAACTTTCAACCACCTATACGGAACAAGATGCAATTATGTTCAAAATATAACTTTTTATACACCATACACTAAATGATGCTACTGAATTGGGAAAAATGTTGAAAATATCTTCAATTTACAAAACAGAGTTTCTACCATGTTGTTCATTAAGAAATATTCACCCTCTCTCTCTGTGCCATCCTTACATTCTCACATGTACATGCACTGCATAACTATTTATGTTTATGATGCTGATCCTGTCACCTCCTCTATGTGACACTACTTGGTCCTGGTCCTGCCATTAATCGTACCTTCATATCACAAACTACATCCATAAGATTTTAAGACCTTTTAGTATTTTTTCCATTTCTTTATTTCACTCCTCCATCTCTATAGGTGGTGCCTGGGAAGACAATCTTTCTCTTCAGTTTGTTGAAGAAATTATGGGTACATTTTATGAAACAGAGCTTTGCATAAAAGCCTTTTACTTAACGCACACTTTAGAGTTACTGGGTTTTGGTGCAAATGTGACTTCACATTCTCTACGTGAAAGCTATTTTTCATAACATGCTTTTCCACCCAGTCAGAGTGAAGCATACATAATCAAAAAAGGAGAATTACAGTATAAAAATACTGAAAACCTGCAAAACTAGAACAAGAATCCAGGAAGGTATCAATGAATTTTTGTCTTCTTGCCTTGTTGAGTTGTCTCAAGTCACTACAAAGAATTTTAAGCTTAAATTTAGAATGTTAAAGCTCTACAGAAATACCAGTGAGGTTTACTCTCAAAATGCAGTTTCACTGCGCTTGCATTGTATACATGTTATCCAGTATGATTCAATGATATACACAATTATTAAATGCTGTTCTCTCAACACTGATGAGCCTCACCAGTAGCCAAAGACACTTAGCAAAGGTTGCGGTACCTTTGCCTTTCTGTGCTGCATTCACTAACACTCCAACGTCAGAAATGTTTTAATATAAATGGTAGATTTGACTTCATTTGTCTTTACATTTGACAGTCTTAATTTGAGGTTGCACCTGTCACGGTCCTGCACCTCTCCAAGCCATAATAAAATAAACTGGTCCATTTTGAATAAGGAAAAGAAGCTTCCTGACAATTATGCACACTTTAATATAGGGTGCTGATTTGCTTGGGCCACATGCTCCCTCATTACATCAGAAAAAAATCAGCTGATATGTTTAAATCCAATAAACAAATGCATTCAGCTTGGAAATGAACCTTCATTTTTGCAGCTTGGAATTGCAAAATTGAGAATATGGTCGAAAAGCCCACTTACCTGATAGACGCACAGAGTTAAAGATAAACCTTACTTGTGTTTATTGTTCTGCATTTTCAAAAGTTTGAATCTAGTTTCTACCAAACTATAAAAACTTGCAAAGTTTGAATTGATTGTCTAGCATGTTGATTAAAAAAAAGAAAACATATCCCCTCCTCCACCTCCTATCCCCCCAAAAACAGGTGTGTTCGCATAATTTTCCAGTTCTCCAGTCAGTAATATTGATCTCTCTGCATATTTTAGTGTTTGCACATCAAGTGCAAAGGTTGTAGATTAGTTTATGGCCTTCACTTTTAGAAATCTAAAATGGATTTTTGCTTTGGTTTTCTAGTTTTTCCCTTTAACTGTGAGCCTAAGTGGTATGTGAAGAAAAATAATTGCATAAGCTCAGAAAATCTGTAATGACTAACTTACTGTCAGTCCACCTAGGTTTCAATTTCCATCATCAAGCGCATCTAAAACTCTTTAGTGTTGCAATGCAGCCTGTCAGAGAATTCATGTGTTGATAAATCACAGGTCAAAGGTTTTGCTCAGATGTGATTTATGTTCTCCACAGCTTGAGGTTGTCGCCTTGACACTTGTACTGATTCGTGAAAAACTTTCAATAAGACGTATTAAGAGAATTATCCATGTTTATAGCGGCACAGATTTGCTTTAAGGCTGATAAGTCATGGTTCCATGGTTTATGTTAGTGTTTTTACTAGTTAAAATTGTAATATATATATTTTTTTTCTTTTTATCTTTTACATTTTTGTTAAAATCTCACTTTACCAGTATAATCTAAGAAAGATAATCTGTGAAGAAATCAAGCCCGTCTACCTTCTAAATATGCCTTCTACCGGATTCTTAAGTAAAAATTATATAATGATAAAGCATTTCTTTTTTTTCAAGCTGAATTGTGACCAATACGAAAAAAATAAATTACTAATAAATCAATTAATTTGATAATTATCCTCCTAGTAGTTGCTGTTATGCAGTAATATCATTTAAAAGATGTTACTCTGTTAATAATGGCTTCAGAAGGCAACTGACAGGAAGAATACCTGAACTGCATCCGATTAATTGCAGCTTTTTAAGTGTTCCTCTCAATTCATTCTAACATACATAATATACATACTACATTAGCAATAATGTAGGACATATATTATTTTTTTCCCGTTTTTTTATCACCTGACAAAAGGCCAACATTCTCTTCAGAAAGCCTGACATTTTTCTCTAAAGTATTGTTTGTTTTATTAATCTTATGTAATATTCTAATTTTATGGAACATAATTTTGAGGTTTTAGTATTTCATAACCATCAATATTCCAATAAATAAAATCTTGCCATATTTCATTCTACGCATAATGAATATCTGTAATGTATGAGTTTCGCTTTCTGGACTGATTGACATAAACATTGTATTTTCTCACACTATTCAGATCTGTATTTCCATATTATGTTTTTCAGATGTTTACTTGTTTAACCGCCAGAGCTTAGAAATAAATTTGGGAGCAGTTTCTTGTTTAAACAAGAAAACTTTTTTGTTATAACAAGATATAAAACTCGTCGAGTTTTGCATCTTGTTATAACGAGATGGTTTACTTGTTTTAATGAGAAAATCCACATGCATCAGCCTCAGTCCTTTGTCTTGTTTGCATGTGTATTATTTTTTTATGTTCTCTATATTAATGTCTATTTTGTAATGTCAGAGAAGTTTCTTCTGTATCTTCTCATAGGTTTTTAAACCACGTTTACAGTCTATTCATACCTTTTCTTGCTTTTAAAATGGAATATGTTCTTAAGTTATGTTGCATTGTAGGTACAGTGGATATTAAATATTACAAAATAGTATTATGCAATTGCAATTGCTATATTTATTTCAATTTCACATTCTTTATTTTATTTAACCTGAAGCTGAGGAGCAATGACCTTCAGAGTCTTGATGCCAGTTCTTCTGCACAATGGGAGTTGCGAAAGATAAAATAATAAAATTTGTTCTTATTGTGCAACACAAGTTGAAGGCCTTACTTCTGAATGCACTGACTTTCTAAGAACAGACAGAAATATTGTCAAGCGATGGACTTCATGCATTTTGACGATGTGCTTTTGCAGGCTCTCTCATCTTAATTAAAACTCTGATCTGAGCAGTTTTCCTTTGCAGCCTTTTTTTCTGTCTCTGACCTCAACTATACATTATATACAATTTGCTATCTTTTTATCTTCTTCTGAGTTAGTTGCTATTACATATTGAATAAGTAATTATGTGAACATAAATCTGCATCTTTGCCAGAAGCTAGAAGTTAAAAATGGCTATTGATTGACAGCTTGCATATGTACTCTTGGCAGCCCAATAATTAGTAGATTACATCACTTTGTACAAGCTGATTTTATTCCTATAAAGTAAAGGTATACAGAGTAAACTGTGGGAATGGGAGACGGTTCTCTTAGTTTCTCTGAAATGAGTTAATGCTTATTTATTCTACAGTAACTGTTCTCCAAAGTCCACCTCTAAAAGACCTAAATTAAAGTTTTTTCATATGGCATAGAACTAAATTTAACTAATTACATATTTAAAAGTTAAAAACAAAATTGTAAATGGAATTCATTTTGTCCTTCCCATATTCTGTGAACTCACATAATTACCAGTACAGCTCCACTTATTGACATATGTTTGTTAGAAAAAAAAAAGAAAAAAAACTCCAGTGTTATTTTTATAGCACATGACTATTAAACAAAACCCCAATCCATATAAATTAAAGGCTAAGCTCTTGTTTTTATCAGCTAGAATTTAAAGTACAGTGGCAAGACAATTTCTTTGTCTCTTGTGTTTGTGTCAGGAGATCCTGATGATCTCATTGGATGGAACGCCCTCCATCAAGGTGCGTAGAGAACTAATTACAGTAACATGATTATGCATAAGCTTTCGGGTTTGATTGCTAAAGTGGAAACCTTCAGCCTTTACAATTAGGTTTGCAGGGATGAGTAAAGGCATGTGGTCTATCAATAACAGGAGTAGATGTGCGCTGAGAGGTCACACAGTGTAAAACTTGATTATAATGTTGGTGACTCACTTCACCACTTGCTGTGTTTTGTCCTAAAAATCACTATTTACAGCTGCTGTCCACTCAAAAATACCATCTTTTAATGATGACAGCCACTTTTAATCCACTTTAGCCAGATGGAAAGCGACCACTCACGAATGGCTTGATAACGGATACATGCATGATACAGTGTGTGCTTTAGTAAAAGTAAGTAAATTGAATAGTTTTGTCTTTTGACATGCCATTTTAAAGGTCTTGCAAACTTTAGCTGATAATATGCATTTTACATCCTCCTCTTCCTCCTCCGACCTTCTCTGACACTCCCCCTTTACCACGTCACCACAACAATGCTTCTTCATGCCGCCTGCTGCTACCACTAGTCTGCAGGAGCTGTGTGGGGAAGGACTTCTCTTTGGGGCAGTAGTGTGGCTACTGAAACTCCAAAGTAGAGATTTGAGTAAAGAGACAGCACATTGTATGAGCAGCCATTAAGGCGCTCCTGAACGACTGCCACAAGAGATTCAAGGAATGCTCAGACATGCATAAATGAGTAACACTTTGGATTTAAGTTTGATGAAGGAATGACATTAAAATGTTATAGAAGGCTCAAAAATGTTGATTTTGCATAATACCCCAGCTTTTGATGACTGTTTTTTATTTATAGTTTTTATTGATTATAGATGATAAAAATCCCTTATTGGATTTTTTTGATTTGGTTTTTAAAAAAGGTGAACTCAACCATATTCGAGTTCAGGAAATATTTACAAGATATTTTCACAAAGCTGGTCTCCATGGATACTGGCCAAGAAGGGCTTCCAAAAAAAGGCGCAAAAAATGATTGCTTGTTCCTTTTAAAGTCTCAGCTGAACAAAGAAAAAGCTTTTGGTTATGATTTCCATGGCCAGATGATCCATTTTCTAAAGTAAACAGCATCAGAAGAAGAGGCCTATATTCATATTCTGGGGAAGAAAAATGTACCCTGCAGGAAAAAAAAAAAAAAGGTCTCTTAGTAAGACCGGGAACCCACTGCACTCAACCACAGTGGTTAGGAATTTGTAAACAGGAAAGAGTCAAAGCATTTCCAAGGGGTCTAGAAACATTCAATTCCCATTCCCTGAGAATCTGTGGCAAGATCATTTTGGTGGCAAGGAAGCTTTCCAACCTCAGCGACTTGGAGAACGTTGTTGAGGACATGTGGTTTAAATGGCTAATAAATGTTTGGATATTGATTAGTGAGAGAGGATATGCACACATGCCCATCTTATAATAAGCATATCAAAGCTGTAAATCTGTTGTTCAGTTTTCAGTGGGGCATAACTGCACTCCACCTTAAAAATGCGTCCGTCTCTTCTCACCATTATCAGACAATGAAAGCCTGTTGGTAATATACAAATAAAAATCCTCTTCAAATTTCTATTTGAAATGGGTGAAAGGAGATCAAATATTTTCTGTTCAAATATGTTAAAATGAAAAAGTAAATATGCGCGGTTCTGCTGTAGTGAATTTACAAATACCCACTTTGCTTTTCTGTGTCTAATGCCTGCCAGAGCACCACTAACAATGCATTAGTCTTCAGTTTTTGTGAAGCGCGGATGGTAGAGAAAGTTTCAATAAAATTTATGATTGTACATTTGTTGAATGCATTAGCCTGAGTGGAGCATGTTTGTGTTTGTGTGTCTTTGGCACAGAAAGCAAAGATGAGAGGCTGAGGTTGTGCTTGTTTCCCTTTTGGCTGAGGATTTTTGCTTTTATGAAAATTCCCTTGGCAGTACCCCTCACTGAAGCCCTGAGGCCACTTTACACACACGTACACACGCGCACACGCACACACACATACCCATCGTACCACAAATGCTCACATCATAGTGCATAAATCTAATGCAGACACATAAACAAACAGAATCCTGAATCTTGAATCACAGAGTGCAGCGCAAACCACATTTGTGACCCATACGTTAATAATATTCTAAAAAAATCCAAATTAGGATCAAACATATGACAAACAGATGTCAAATTTCATAATATTTGACAGCTGACCTTTGTGACGGTTGACCCACTCACAGCATGTAAATCATTTGAAATGCTACATTAACTGTTACTTGCCCTGGGCAGACTGTTTAACATGCAAAAGAACTGCTTTATTTTATTTTATTCTTTTGAAGAATATAAACAGCAATGTAAGTTTCACCATCAGAAAAACATCAATGGCAGGAAAGCGAGTATTCCCAACTCTCAAAGCAAATGTTTAGTATGAAGATGTACTATTTACCCTAAATACCTCTACATTTAGGGTAAAAACAATTAATTGAGCTCATGGTACTTGGGTTGATAGGAACAATTTAAGATTTTAGCAATGCTTTTCACAGAGTACAGCTTTCACAAGTTGCAAGAAATGCTTTCTAGAATATGAATTTATTGTAGAATAATAAAGCTCAAGTTTTAGCAATCTTGCACTGTTTTATTGTACTTGTTCAATTTCCATTCCCATAAATAGCTTGTAAAATACTAAAGTTTTGTTTCTCTCAAACAGTACTAAATTCAGGTAGCAATATTTTTTAGTGAGACACTAAAGCCTCATTCATCCAGTTGCACTTACATTTATATCTAGAGTGGAAGGCAACTTGAATTTAAGTGCCTTGCAAATAGGCTAAGCAACATGTGGCAGGGAAGAGCCAAATAGTTTTGATTTACAATATTGTTATACAAAGAAGTCACATTTTGACAGTATGTGGAAAGTGACCAGATGGATGGGACAAGTCCGGTTACACTTTGACATCAAATATTGTGAAATTTTAATCTTGGCAGTGCTTTGCTACACTCCCACTTACATTGTTATGCTTTTCATCTATTTCGGACGAATCAACTTGACCACATCAAATTAATACTATTTGATAAAAGTCCTATGTCAATCTGAACCACACACTTTACTTAAAATGAGCATTGCATTCTATGTTGATTATGACATTGTGTTGAAACAGTTGCCAGTTTCACAGCTTTTATTGGCAATATAGATTGATCCAGAGACGCATGGTAGAGTTTTATTTGCAACCTTTAGTAGAAAGATGTAAAAAGAAGGAATAGAGTACCTAAAAACTATCCTGCAGCACAGACGGACCAAAGACCTAGAGTAGAAGAATATAATAGAAATACCTTTTATTTTCTCACTGTGCGGCGGTTCAGGTGTAGCAGCGGCAACGTGATAGGACAATGAGGCATGTAGGTTCACACAAAAATAAAAGCATGAAAATATAGAATAAAACATACTGTGCAGCTATCAAAATTAGCATGGGGAAACCTATTAACCTATTTAGTTTGTTGTGAGCAGCGACAGTTAGAGTCCAACAGCTGCTGGGAGGAGGGATCTCTTAAAAACACCTCTTTGTGCAGCAGAGGTGTGTTTAAACTCTGCCTTCTCGGAAGGCAGAGTTTGCTCTGATCCTTCCAGCAAAGAACATCAGTGTTGTGAGTCCAGTCCAGTTTATTGTTCAGATAAACGTCCTACTCAAGATGGATGGTTGCATTCTTACTTTGCCACATTGTCAATTATTGACAAATATGACGAAGGACAACTCCATTATTTGTGCAAACAGTAAAGGGCTCAAGATTGTTTTCCTGTTGTAATGTGGACAAGAAATTAATTGATGTGTTTGTTATGTTCTTCATAAGTAGGCCTCGTGGTTTCTCTCCTGGTTGCTAATATTTACTGTGTGGCGGTGATGACAGACAGACGGAAGGGGTGAATATGAAACATTTCACACTGCTACAACTGAAATCAGTCAAAAACAGGTTGTGTGGGTTTCAGTTAAAAAAAAAAAAAGAGGGCAAGAGCAATATAACATGTACTTTCTGCTATATCTGCGGCCCTGCATGGATAAGTGGATATAGACTGAAAAACTGGACTCTGCTTCCAGTTTTTTTCTTTAGTATAGAAATCCAGGCTGTTTCACTGGAAGGTTATGTTGGCCTAGAAGCATGGTTATGTTGATAAAGTGACATCTAGTGACACAATCTCTAAATAACAACACACAAAAGCTTGCACTCTGCGATCAAAGTTTAGCAACAGAAAGTAGATCTAAATTTAAGGCCAGTGAATAGAATTAACATTATTTTGTATACATGAATCCAAGTCATTTATAGGATTTTGCATTTGGCAATAGTGAGCCCCAAAACCCCTGGAAAAAACAAAATGAAGTTTTTAATGTAAAACACTAAAAATTCCAGTTTAAGGGACTAATGGTGATGTAAATTTTACCAATGTTGCATGTTAAGCCTAATAATTGTGTCCCACTTAACTCACCGCAAAATTATTTTACAGAAGATGCAATCGTTTTATTTTTCTTAACAGTGCTTCATGTTTTGCTTCAACTAGGGATGCCACACAATACCCATGACGCCCTGCTCCAACATGGGGTACCTAGTCAAAAGAGCTACTACAGTACAGTGACAACGGTTCACCTAAAACTACACCAGCTTTATTTGGTTAGAAATATATCTTCCTCAGTACACAGCAACAGCTTTTGATAATCCAACTGTCTGACGTCCTTATGATTAGTTATAATCATAGCATTTTCAAGCTATCCATTCAGTCTAAAACTGTTGCAATAACAGCCTGTACAAAACACAAAGGTAATAATGCAAATTATGATTTAGAAAATGGAGTCCAGCCAAGAAAGAAAACGGAATGCATGACATTTTTATTTTCATTCAACTCCCATTTTAGCATGCAGTTGGCAGCGGATAACACTGAAGAGAAGACCACCTTTTTTACTAAAAGAGACCACCAGCAGAATTATGGAGGGTAGCCATCTGTTTTGAATTACTGGAAAGGGCAGGGTGGAGAACAGGACAGAGACATTGAATACATGCTGAAAGAAAAAGAAAACACAAATTGGCCGAATCTGAAAGACCTGCTTTAAAGCAAATGTTTATTTAGTACCCTCTGAGCCACAGTGGTAACATGGCAATGAAACATGATGGAGGGGCCGACAGGGCAATCAGCAGCGTCTAGGGAGAACAAATATTTGTTCTAAGGAAATGACCTCAGTAAATCTTACTTTCACACCGCTCTACCCCAGTGAAAATACACGTATAAATGCCATAACATATTTTGCATTTGGTGTGAAGTAAAGGTTTCCATGTGCAGGCCCCAGAGCAATTGTACCCTTAGCCAAACCAAGCGGGACAGTTCTGCTATAAACTGCAGGCTGGGTATAAACTTACAGCCAGCTGGATATGGTAAAATAAATGCTGATGCAAGAGTCATTTCCTGTATGACTGCTGGCTTGATTTAAAAATATATTGTTTTTGACTCATTTGACAGAAAAGAGGGACGAGTGTAGAAAAATAATACATTTCCTTTAATGGGCTGAAAGTGGCTTTGGGGTTTGACCTGTAACAGGCAGGTTGCTAGTTTGAATTTGTCTCAGTTGTGTCATTGTGTTCCTGGGTAAGAAACTTTACCTGCCTTGCCTGCCGGTCATGGTCAGAGGGCCCGGTGCCACCGATTGTATGGCAGCCTCGCCATTCATCCTCAGGGAAGCTGTGGTTAGACTGCAGTTTACCACCATCGACATGTAAATGTGTCTATGAATGGATAAATAACTGATTGTATTGAAATGGAATTTGGACTTGATAAAACACTATAAAAATGCAGACCATTTCCTTTTTCTTTTTTTGTGCTGTTTCAGTTTTGGTCAAAAACATTAGATCATTGGTTAGAATAGTTTGACAGCTCATTTCTAGCCTTAAAATGTTCACATGAAATGCTTGTAGCGCTAGTTTTCATGCTCTGTTTTGCAATCGATGAATTGGAAACGTGTCTCACCATCTCTGTATTTTCTGAAAGGAGTCAGGACAATGAGTGTTTTGATTTATGTAAGGTTTAGATACAAGTATTGATCTGGTGATGACAGACTTGGGGCAAAAACACTGCAGGAACCTTTTGCACTGCTGTGTTTTTCTAACATAATTTCAGTGGTAGATGTTGTGAGCCTGGACACAGAACAGATCTATGTTCAGTGGTATAATGCTTTAAAGTAGACTTAAAATTATAAGGCATTACGTATTACACCAGCTTTTATCCTATGAGACAGCGCTATACATTTTACTCTGTATGAATCCCCCCATGAATCTGTAAAGCCAGCTTGATTTCTGAGAAAAGCACTTGTAGCCTTGCATCAAGAAGGACCTGACTGTAGGTCTTTCTGTATAGAGTTGATTACTTGCAAATTCCCAGCAATTTAATTTGCAATGGTCCTCAGATGTGGTAAGTCAGTGGTATAGTTATGGGTTTGAAAATGGCGGACAAACACCGTCTGAGACCGTTATGCCTTATTACAATGCCCAGTTCTTTGAAAAATGCTTATCTTAAAAATAGATGTTTTTATTATTCCCGAGACCAAATCAATTTCTCGTTTTCCATCAGCCATTGTATGCAAGATGAAAATAAATGCACACATATTAATGACATGTTTTGCTGGCAAAACTTTGGCTTGACAGATTTCCTTTGACCATCTAAACAAAGGGCAGAAAACTTCTATCATCGTGGGCCTTCCAGCAGGCTCTGTGAGGCGAATTTAAAAACCAATTGGTTAAAAGAACCGTCCCAGAACAGCTTGTGTACTAAATGTAGACTTGCTCTTCTGATTCTGAAGGCCCTGAGCAGACTAGACTGCCTCTGGCCGCACATAGACTGAAATCTGATAGGACGAAACACCAATAATCCACACATATGGGAAGCAGCACAACCAAGAGAAACATTAAGAAAAAAGACAATAGACTTTTGGAAGTAAATTAATAAATTCTAATGTAACAAACATTTAGGCTAGTAGAGAATCCCTCGCAGGTCTTGACGGCCCACCGCTGGAGTGGTTACAATGACCCTAAAATGTCATCACAATAATAGAAGCAGCCTTTTACTAATATTGATATAAAAGAACATGTCTCTAAAATCGGAAATTGGCTGGATAAGTTAAACTCTAATGGGAGATGTGAAAGGAAGAAATCATTTTGGAGCAGCAGGACCTGGCCGACTTGCAGGAATTATTGGAATCCTCAATGAATTTTATTGTGTATTCAAGGATTCAAGGATTTTTTTTTTTTTTATTGTCATACCACCTAGCTAGCTCGTCGTACAAAATTGGGACTCAGGTCCCAGATCAAGAAGTCCACCTCAGCAGAAAATAAATTAATTAATAAACAATAAAGTAATTTAAATGATATATAATTATGTGTTCATGTGTTACTAATATATGAGGGGAAGCTGCATTCGGTGCAGCTTGAGTTCAGGAGTCTGACGGCAAGTGAGAGAAAAAAAATCAAAAGTCCAACTCTTAAAAAAAAAAAAAAAATCATGTTGAACCCTTCAACAGGAATATGACCCAACACATCCTAGTAAATCCACCAATGAGTGGCAGAGAATTAAAGTATTGAAAGTCCAGGGCTGTCAAAGCCCAGATTTGGGGTGACTTGAAACAAGTTGTACATGCAAAAAACCCTGCCTCAAAGTTCTCAAGCTGAAAGGGAAGTTAAACTGTAAAACAGTCTTCATATTATTATTTAAAATGCACATAAATACTCAATAAATGGCTTTCCTCTCAGCCAAGCAAGTGAAAAAATAGCATTGAGAACATGTCACTCATGCAATCTACAAATGAAAAGAACTGGAATAACAATTCAAAATTAGACAGACTGAGCAGATTGATTATTCTGGAGGCTGAAATGACTGTGAGTGAGGGATGAAAGTTAATGCTGAGTAAGTATCCGTGTGTGTGTGTGTGTGTGTAAGTGTGTGTGTGTGTGTGTGTAAGGAGGGGGCAGTGGACAGATAAATGACATGACATGTGACACTTAAAAATGTACAAGTCTGGCCCCCTACTCCCTCTGCTTGTCTCTGCCCACCCAAGATTGACACACAGACCCCTGTGCCAAAACGCACGCCCTCACACACAAAGCCCACATTGCATTGTAAATCAGGTTTGATTTGTCAGAGCATCGTGCCTTTGCTGTCAGTTGGCTCCGTCTGAGTGTCAGATGAGGGTTACGAGTGTAGGGAGAAGAGCAAATGCGAG